>NC_082639.1:92986785-93286964 GCF_028023285.1 Balaenoptera ricei
GATCATTTTGTCCCAATAGATAACCATGTTTACCCCTCATGCTAATACTGGGTCTTCAGAAAATAGAGCCCTCATTAGAAATTGACCTTCAAATTGAACTTTGAAGAGGACAAGAGTGAATAAGAATGGAGAGATAGAAGTGTTTATCCCAGTATTTCTTAAGTGAAATATGATTAAGATGTACATAAACTAAGGTAATTTAATGAGGACCTTTCAGGAGGAGTGCAAGCTCCACTGCCTTTTCTTATATAGTTACTGCTCAATGCACATTTTAAATAATTATGTGCTTAGAAGCATGTTACTAGTTTCTATATTTTAAAATGCCTGAAAATACATATTAACTAATGTATATCTTTTGTGCACAATAAAATTGCAATACTGACCAAAACAAAGCAAATATCTAGTAAAATATAACATTTGCTCAATACTTAGTAATCATAAAAATATCATATGGGATTCCAGAATGGATATTTGTAATGCAATTAAAACTGGTTAGCTAAAGAATAATTTTGGAAGCAGATGTGAATTTGAAATTAGGTAGAGATTTGAATCGATAAAGGCACACTTCTGGAGTTAAATTAACTATGAGAAAATCTGAATATTGAATATAGATGAATGTAAAAAGTTTTCTTAGGAAATAAACATATAATTTACAGAGTGGAAAAATAAAATTAGGTAAGAAAATATGTCTAAAAACAATTTTAGATTTTATACTTAAACTAGAAAGTTTAAAAAGTAATTAAATACAGTGAAGTTGTAGAAGTATTTTTTTTCCTAGTATTTTCACAGGTAGTCTTGTATAGTTGATTACCAAGCAGAAGTGAACACAGGTATGTCCTTATTCCAAAGACTGAAAGTAACTTCAATAATTTAATCAAAGTGTCCACTCAGAATTTATATAAAGGTGTTCAATGAGCTTTAGATTCTATTATAGCAAAAATTATGTAAGATGAAAAAACAAGGAGGTTACATCATTGTAGAAGAGACAGTGACATCATTCACAAAGGAAACACAGGAGGTTAAAAGTATACCAAGAAAATGGGTTACAATTGATTTAGAAATTTCAGATAAGAAAAGAGTAAGAAAATTTGTGTTTATATTTAGTCAAAACACTACTGGAGAAAAAAATAAACAATACAGATGAGGCCTTCTTTTTTTTCATTTGTGAAACTTGATAAAAACAAAACAACCCTGAGGAAAACAAAAGAAGATACTGAGGGGCTTCCCTGGTGGCGCAGTGGTTAAGAATCTGCCTCCCAATGCAGGGGACGCGGGTTCGAGCCCTGGTCTGGGAAGATCCCACATGCCACGGAGCAACTAAGCCCGTGCACCACAACTACTGAGCCTGCGTGTCTGGAGCCTGTGCTCCACAACGGGAGAGGCCGCGACAGTGAGAGGCCTGCGCACCGCGATGAAGAGTGGCCCCCGCTTGCCACAACTAGAGAAAGCCCTCGCACAGAAACGAAGACCCAACACAGCCATAAATAAATAAATAAATAAATTAAAAAAAAAAAAAAAAGAAGATACTGAATAGGAAATGATCTGAAGCAAATCTTTAAAATTGAAAATGGAAGATAGTTCCCCAATTGATATTAACTAGAAAAAGGACAAACAAATTTATTGGAAAAAATGAATAAGGAATATACAATTAACAGAAAATAATATGAGCTTCCAATAAAAAATATGAAAATATTGAATATTTACTAATTCAAAATTTATCAAAGTCAGGTAAATTACACCAACATTAAAATGTAACCACTTGCCCATCAGAGAGGCAAAGATAACTAGTGGAAGAAGTTCCAACACATTAGGGCCTTGTGGGAGGGCAATTTGTCAGCATCAGTCAGAATATAAAGAACACATACTACTCTTAAATACAGAAATTCCAATAATTATCCCTTTTTCTTTATTACAGTTACTTAATAATTACTGATCTCTTACCCAGAAAATATTATTTCTTTAAGATTTATATATTAAAGGATGAAAATTGAGAGATCTTTATATGTGATCAATTCCACAGGATTAAAAAAACATAATTCCACTATTACTAAAAAAAGCTTTTATAAAGGGCAATATTTCCAGTTCTTATCAATTTTAACTTAGTATGGTTTTATTTTTAATAGTGTAATATTTATATACTTTTACACAAAAGTGTTTTTAAATAACAAAATCCAAAATAGGTTAAGTGACACATAGATGTTTGAGGGGCTTGAATTTTAAAAATAAAACAAAAATAAATTTGAATATTGAAATTTAAAATAATGGATGATTAGCAAATAAAAACAAAATGTTACATACAATGTGTAATTAGAGTATAACCCTTAATTAAGATTTGGTATCATAATAAATTTTTTTAAAATATTACATAATATTATAAAATAAAGAGCTGTAAACTGACATTCTGAATTTAGACTTGTGTACATAATTTCTCAGCATTATCCTATATGTGGGAAACTGAGGAAAACTGAAATCAGAGATTTAGATTACTCAGCAGAAACATTTTTGATGTGTTCTTTTTTGTTGCTTTCCATAGATATAAGACAATAGTTGCATTCAGTTAACTAAGTTAAGCGAAGGTGAGTTTGACTGTGTGTCAAAAACATAAAAAAAATTTTTTTTGAATGTCAAATGGTCTTTCATTTCTCCTCCTTGAGATTCATGTCTCTATTCTTTCTCTATCTTTCATGTCTACTGTTCTTTCAACCCCTTTGGAGTAGAGCCAGACACGGCATCTACAGTGTGAATATGCCTGCTATATTGCTGTTTGATCTTCTTCCCTTGATGTGTCAGTTTCTTTGTGGGCTGCCTACTTGTCAAACCATTTTTATTCTTCAAAACTTTATACATAATTTTAAAATAAGCTGTGCAGATCTCAGGGCACTTGATGAATTTTTCACAAGTTAATCACACTTACATAGCATAAACACTGCTGCTTATGTGTTTAACACTGTAAGGACAAGCATGTATTTACTCAACTGCAACCAATTAGATACAAATACTCAAACTGTAGGTTAAAGAAAGGTGTTTGTGCTTCTCTTTGAATTAGTAAAATAAGTAGATTTAGGAAGCTAGCTCAACAAAATGCATCCAGTATTTGTAAGCATCAAAATGGAGGATGTATTTTTTGCTAAAAAAGCAAATCAATGCACATTATTTAATGATTATTACACTAAGATATAAAAATCTTAATTCTCATGTTATCCAACAGTTGGATAGTCGTGATTCTTTTTTACCTAGGAGAAAATGTATTCCTCATCCTTATTTAAGTCTCTTCCTATTAAAAGGAAGATACTCTCTAGTCAGGTGCATTTTATAAAACTTGGCACTCATCACATGGGAAAAATATGTCCTTTATCTCTGTGCCTCATACAACCTTAGACATGAAATAATTGTCAAGAAAAGCAATACCTGTTGTGTTATGGGGCTTAAGTCATTCACCTCAAAGTTTCTGTAGGTTACAATGAAAACATACTAATCTATGGGAAGAAATCCATTTTAAAAAGTGTACTCAGCAGATTATTAATAATGTTACTCTTGAGAAACTGCATAGGGAATGACAAGGCCATCCTAGTATTAAAAAAAATTCTACAAGGTGGACCAAAATCTATCTTTACCAAGCCCAGAAAAGGTCAGACAAAAGAGAATTTAAGTAAACTGTACACTTTTATAAGATGTTGTTAAGGTCAGCTCAAGTTAATATTTTTTAGTCCTAGAGAGGTAATAGAGAGAAAGGGCAGACATGATCAGGAAAGATGAAGAAAAAAATAAATATATTTATCATAAACCAGGGAACAGTTATTTTTTCTCAGATATATTCACCATTGAGAGTTCAAGCGCATTTTGCCAGAAATCTTAGGTTGTTAAAATTATACCAAAACAACAAGAATAATGAGTAGCAGATTTGCAAATTAACTTCTCTAAAACTATGAGAGATTTGTAATCCCAAAATACTACTCATGAGAAAGGGCTGTCAAAGTTACTGAAGGAGTATGAAGACACAAAGTGAAGATGCATGCAACTCTAATTCTCAGAAATAATTACAGTAGAAGATAGTTGTCTAAACTGATAGTTCATGAGGGACAAAACCAAAAATCAGCAGTGTCTTATTTGCAGCAATGGGAGTGGCATCTGAGGCTGGTGGCAGAAGTTACTCTGAATTCCACAGAAGAAAAGAAGAGCTGGATTTGAACAGGGAAGTGTGCAAAATATCTTTCCAGAAAGCTGTCATTCAGAGAGGAGTCATGGAAAGGGTATTAATTTATGGGCAAACTGCTGCTTTCTATTATATAGAAACAAGTACATAAAAAACAACTATCTATCCCCACAGAGTCCACACTCCCTCAGCTACACACAGACACACAGACACACACAGACACACACACATACCAGAAATATATGAAACTTCATGGACAATTGGTGGATATTCTTTTTGGCTCTAGAGATAGGTATGGACCCTCTTGGAAATAAGTAAAGGGATACTTCTTTTTTATCTATACTCCTTACCTTTTTTTCTCTCTTTTTTTTTTTAAATGAGATATAGTTGATTTACAATATTATATAAATTTCAGGTGTACAACACAGTGATTCACAATTTTTAAAGGTTTTACTTCATTTATAATTATAAAATATTGGTTATATTCCCTGTGCTGTACAGTATATCCTTGTGGCTTACTTACTTTATACACAGTAGTTTGTAAACACTTAGTCCCCTATCCCAGCCTGCCCTTCCCCCATTTCCTCTCCCAACTAGTAACCACTAGTGTGTTCTCTACAACTGTGAGTCTCTTTCTTTTGTGTTATATTCACTGTTGTTGCAAATGACAAAATTTCATTCTTTTTTATGGCTGAGTAGTATTCCATTGCATATATACGACTTTTTTTTAGTCCATTCATCTGCTGATGGACACTGAGATTGCTTCCATGTCTTGGCTATTGTAGACAATACTGCTATGAACACTGGGTGTATGTATCTTTTCAAATCAGTATTTTCATTTTCTTCAGATATATACTCAGGAGCAGAATTGCTGGATCAGTTGGTAGTCCCGTTTTTAGTTTTTGAGAAAGCTCCATACTGTTTTCCACAGTGGCTGTACCAATTTACATTCCCACTAGCAGTGTACAAGGTTCCCTTTTTTCCACATCCTCACCAATATTTATTTTTGGCTGTTTTGATGATAACAATTCTGACAGGTGTGAGGTGATATCTCATTGTGGTTTGCACTTCGCTGATGATTTTTGAGCAGCTTTTCATGTGCTGTTAGCTAACTGCATGTCTTCTTTGGAAAAAATGTCTATTCAGGTCTGCTGATTTTTTAATTGGGTTGTTTCTTTTTTTGGAATTGAGTTGTATGAGCTGTTTATATATTTTGGATATTAACCCCTTTTCAGTTATATCATTTTCAAATATTTTCTCCCATTCAATATGCTGTCCTTTCATTTTGTCAATGGTTTCCTTTGCTGTGCAAAAGCTTTTAAGTTTCATTAGGTCCAATTTATTTATTTTTGCTTTTATTTCCTTTACTTATGAGACTGATCCCCCAAAAAATATTGCTACAATTTATGTCAGTGTTCTGCCTTTGTTTTCTTCTAGGAGTTCTATGGTTTCCAATCTTACATTTAGGTCATCAATCAGTTTTGAGTTTCTTTTTGTATGTGGTATGAGAAATTATTCTAATTTCATTCTTTTACATGTAGCTGTCCAGTTTTTCCAACAGCACTCACTGAAGAGACTGTATTTTCTCAATTGTATATTCTTGCCTCCTTTTGTCATAGATTAATTAACTATATGTGCGTGGGTTTATTTCTGGGCTCTCTACTCTGTTTAATGAGCAATATATCTGTTTGTGTACTGTTTGCCATACTGATTTGATTACTGTAGCTTTGTAGTATAATCTGAATTCAAAGAGTGTGATACCTCCAGCTCTGTTCTTTCTTCTCAAGATTGTTTTAGATATTTGAGTTCTTTCATGTTTCTATACAAATTTTAAAATTATTTGTTCTAGCTCTGTGAAAAGTGTCATTGTTATTTTGATAGGGATTGCACTGAATCTGTAGATTGCCTTGGGTAGTATGGTCATTTGAACAATATTAATTTTCCAATCCATGAACATGTTATATCTGTCCTATTGGTATCCTCTTCAATTTCTTTCATCAGTGTCATAGTTTTCTGAGTATAAGTTTTTTTTATCACCTTAGGTATATTTCTTACCTAGATATTTTATTCTTTTTGATGTGATTGTAAATGGAATTGTTTCTTTAATTTCTGTTTCTGATAGTTTATTGTTAGTGTATAGAAATGCAAAAGATTTCTGTGTATTAATTTTGTATCATGCAACTTTACTGAACACATTTATGATATCTAGTAATTTTTCCATGGTTTCTTTAGGATTTTCTACATATAGTATTATGTCATCTGCAAACAGTGAGTTTTACTTCTTCCTTTCCAATTTGGATTCCTTGCATTTCTTTTTCTTGTCTAATTGCTGTGGCTAGGACTTCCAATACTATGTTGAATAAAAGTGGCAAGAGAGGGCATCCTTGGAAAGTTCCTGATCTTAGAGGAAATGCTTTTAGCTTTTAACCATTGAATATGATGTTAGCTGTGGGTTTATCATATATGGCCTTTATTATGTTGAGGTATATTCCCTCTATACTCACTTTCTGGAGAGTTATTTTATCATAAGTGGATGTTGAATTTTGTCAAAAGCTTTTTCTGCATCTACTGAGATGATCATGTGGTTTTTATTCTTCTATTTGTTAATGTGGTGTATCACATTGATTGATTTTCTGATATTGAAACATCCTTGTGTCCCTGGGAAAAATCCCACTTGCTCATGGTGTGTTATTCTTTTAATGCATTTTTGGACTCAGTTTGTTAATATTTTGTTGAGGATTTTTGCATCTATGTTCATCAGTGATATTGGCCTGTAATTTTCTTTTTTTGTGTGATATATTTGTCTGTTTTTGGTATCAGGGTGATGCTATCCTCATAGAATGAGTTCAGAAGCATTCCTTCCTTTGAAATTTTCTGGAATAGTTTGAGAAGGATAGGTGTTAATTAGGCTCTAAATATTTGGTATAATTCACCTGTGAAGCCATCTGTTCCAGGACTTTGTTTGTTGGGTGTTTTTGTTTGTTTTGTTCTGATTCAATTTCATTACTGGTAATTGGACTATTCACATTTTCTATTTCTTCCTGGTTTAGTCTTGGGAAATCGTACATTTCTAGGAATTTGTCCATTTCTTCTAGGTTCTCCATTTTATTGGCATATAGTTGTTTGTAGGAATCTCTTAGGATCCTTTGTATTTCTGTTGTATTGGTTGTAATTTCTCCATTTTCATTTATGATTTTATTGATTTTGGCCCTTTTTTTTCTTGATGAGTCTGGCTAAAGGTTTATCAATTTTATTTATCTTTTCAAAGAACCAGCTCTTAATTTCATTTATCTTTTCTATTGTATTTTTGTTTCTATTTCGTTTGTTTCTGCTCTGATCTTTATGGTTTCTTTCCTTCTACTAACTTTGGGTTTTGTTTGTCCTTCTCTTTTTAGTTCCTTTAGGTATAAGGCTAGACTGTTTATTTCAGATTTTTCTTGTTTCCTAACATAAGCTTGTATCATTATAAATTTCCTTCTTAGACTTGCTTTTGCTGCATCCCATAGATTTTTGTTTGGGATTATTTTGTTTTCATTTTCATTTGTCTCAAGGTGTTTTTAAATTTCTTTTTTGACTTTTTCAGTAACAAATTGGTTGTTTTGTAGCATATTATTTATCCTCCACGTGTTTGGGTTTTTTTGCAGTTTTTTTTTTTTCTTGTAGTTGATTTCTAGTCTCATAGCATTGTGGTCAGAAAAGATGCTTGATGTGATTTCAATCTTCTTAAATTTACCATGGCTTTTTTTTTTTTTTTTTTGTGGCCTAGCACATGATCAATCCTAGAGAATGTTCCATGTGCACTTGAAAAGAATGTGCTGCTTCTGGATGAAATATTCAATATACATCTATTAAGTTCTTCTAGTCTAATGTGTCATTTAAGGTCATTGTTTCCTTATTGATATTATGTCTTGACGATCTGCTCATTGATGTAAGTGGGGTGTTAGAGTCCCCTACTATTATTTAGTGTCAGTTTCTCCCTTTATGTCTGTTCATATTTTCTTTATGTATTTAGGTGGTCCTATGTTGGGCACGTATATATTTATGATGGTTATATCTTCTTGGATTGATCCCTTCATTATTATGTAATATCCTTCTTTGTCCCTTGTAACAGTCTTTGTTTTAAAGTCTATTTTGTTTGATATAAGTATTTCTACCCTGGCTTTCTTTTGATTTCTAGTTGAATTGAATACCTTTTTCCATTCCCTCACTTTCAGTCTGTGTGTGTCTTTAGATCTGAAGTGAGTCTCTTGTAGGCAGCATATATATGGATCTTGCTTGTGTATCCATTCAGCCACTCTGTGTCTTTTGATTGGAGCACTTAGTCCATTTACATCTAAAGTAATTATTGATATTTATGTACTTATTGCCATTTTGTTAATTGTTTTTAGGCTGTTTTTGTAGGTCTTTTTTTCCCCTTTCTTCATCTTTTACTCTCTTCCCTTTTGATTTGATGACTATCTTTAGTGTTATATTTGAATTCCTTTCTCTCTTTTGTGTGTGTTATCTATTATAGGGTTTTGGTTTGTGGTTACCTTGAGGTTTATATATAGAAATATAGAAATATATCTATTTTATATGGATATAGATATGATTATATTTTACATCTAATTGTTTTGTGTATCCCTTAACTGCTTATTGTGGATAGAGATGATTTTACTACTTTTGTCTTTTTACCTTCCTTCTAGCTTTGTACATGCTTGATTTACTACCTTTACTGTATATTTGCCTTTACTGATGAGTTTCTTCCCTTCATAATTTTTATGTTTCTAGTTGTGGTCTTTTCTTTTTCGCCTAGAGAAGTCCCTTTAACATTTCTCATAAAGCTGGCTTGGTGGTGCTGAACTCTTAGTTTACTTGTCTGTAAAACTTTTGATCTCTCCATCAAATCTGAATGAGAGCCTTGCCAGGTAGAGTATTCTTGGTTGTAGGTTTTCCCTTTTATCACTCTAAATGTATTGTGCCATTCCCTTCTGGCCTGCAGAGTTTCTGCTGAAAAGTCGGTTGATGGTCTTATGGGGGTTCTCTTGTATATAACTTGCTTCTTTTCTCTTAATGCTTTTAATATTCTCTCTTTATCTTTAATTTTTGTCATTTTACTTACAGCATGTCTTGGTGTGTTCCTCTTTGGGTTAATCCTGTTTGGGATTCTCTGTGCTTTCTGGACTTGGATGTTTCTTTTTCCAGGTTAGGGAAGTTTTCAGCTATTATGTCTTCAAATATGTTCTCTGCTCCTTTCTCTCTTCCTTCTCCTTCTGGAACCCTATAATGCAAATGTTAATATGCTTTATGTTGTCCCAGAGCTCTCTTAAACTGTTCTCATTTCTTTTTATTCTCTTCAGTGGCAGTGATTTCCACTACTCTGTCTTCCATCTCACTGATCTGTTCTTCTGTATCATTTAGTCTACTGTTGATTCCTTCTAGTGTATTTTTCATGTCAGTTATTGTATTCTTCATCTCTGGTTTTTCTTTATATTTCCTAACTCTTTGTGAAAAAAAAAACCAAACTTCTAACTTCCTGCTCTGTTCATCCATTCTTCTCCCAAGGTTTTGATCATGATCATTACCTTGAAATCTCCCTTGGGTAGATTGGCTATCTCTACTTCACTTAGTTCTTTTTGGGGTGGGGGGGGGTTGTTTATCTTGTTCCTTCATTTGGAACATGTTCCTCTGTCACTTCATTTTGCCTAATTTGCTGTTTTTATTTCTTCGTGTCTGGTTTCCTGACCTTGGAGAAGTGACCCTTTGTAGGAGACAGCTTATGTGTCCCCACAGCACACTCCCCTCAGTCACTAGAGCTATATGTTCTAGGCATGCCCCCAGTGTGGACTGCTTGGGTCCTTCTGTTGTGGTGAGCTGACTACTGTGGGTGGTTTGGTAGGTTAGATGGGCCTCTGCTCAAGTTGGTTGGTTGCCAGGCCTTGCACTATACAGAGTCTGCTAGCTGCTGCTTGGCAAGGCTGGGTCATGAAGCAGTTCACTGCAGAACCCCAGTGGGCCTCAGGGATAGTGCTGGCTCACTGGTGGGTGGAGCTGGGGTCCAAGAGATCCTGGTGATGGTGTCCACCCACCAGTGGGTGAAGCCAGGTCCTGACTCTAGTACTGGCCCACTGGCAGGCAAAGCCAGGACCTGGTGTCTGGCTGCAGGGCCCATGGTTCCCAGAGCTGATGTTGGACCACTGGTGATTGTGGCCAGTTCCTGACAGAGCTGGCTGCAAGTTCAAGATATTCCAAAGGCTGGTGGTAGGCAGGGTGAGGGCCCAGCCAGTCCCAGTGCTGTTGCTGGCCTGCTGATGGATGGGCTGGGTTTACAGGCTGTGGAGCTGTGGTTTTCCTAGGGCTGATATCCACCTACTGGTGGGTGAGGATGGTCCTGATGTTATGGCAGGTTCACTGGTGGGAGGACTGGCAACTCTGGAGCTGGTGCCTGCCACTTTTGGGTGGATCTTGGTCCAGGGGTCTCTGGATGCAGGGCCCTCGGGTCCCAGATCTAGTGCCTGAGCACTGGTGGGTAGGGCCTGGTCCTGGACTCTCTGATGGGCAAGGTTATTTCTGATTGGCTGTGGGCTCAGGGGGTCTTAAGGCAGCCTGTCTGCTGGTGGGTGGATCTGTGTCCTTGCCCAGTTAGTTGCTTGGCCTGAGGCATTCCAATACTGGTGTCTAAAGGCTGGTGAATGTGGGTGGAGCTGCGTCCTGAGGTTAATACACTAGAGGGAAGATTCCAAAATGGTGCTTGCCAGCACCAGAGCTCCCCACAATGACTTCCACCAGTGTCTTTGTCCCCACGATGAGCTCCAATTGCCTCCTGCCTCTCTGGGAGAATCTAAAAGCTCAGTAGGTATGTTGGGCCCTTTTCAAATTACTGCTTCTGTCCTGGATCCCAGAGCATGTGAGATTTTGTGTGTGCCCTTTAAGAGTGGAATCTCTATTTCTTACAGCCCTCTGGCCTTCAAAAATTAAGCCATGCTGGCCTTCAAAGCCAGATGTTCTGGTGCTTGTCTTCCCAGTGCAGGACCCCCAGGCTGGGGAGTTCAGTGTGGACCCCAACCCCTTGCTCCTTGGAGAGAACCTCTGTAATTGTAATTATTCTCCTGTTTGGGGGTTGCCCACCTGGGGATATGGGTCTGACTGTACTGCAATTCTGCCCCTCTTACCTGTCTTATTGTGGTTTTTTATTTATATCTTTAGTTGTACATGATCTCTTCTGGTAGGGTCTTGTCTTTTTCATTGATAAGTATTCTGTAAATTGTAATTATCGTGTGTCCATGAGACGAGGTGAGCTCAGCATCTTTCTACTCCACCATTTTGACTAATGCAATGGATGTGCCTATACTCTCTCCTTATATGATCTCATCTAGTCATATAGTTTTTAAAACTGTCTGTATTCTGATGATACCCAATTTGTATTTCTAGACCTTATCTTTCTCTGGAGCTATATTTTATATCCAAATGTTTGGTTCAACCTTGGCAGTCTGAAAGGTATCTCACATGTAACATGTCTAAAACCAAGCTCTTAATTCCCCTATTGTAAAATTTTGTTCTCTCTAGCCTTTCTCTTATTAATAAATAGCTATTCACCTTTTCTATTTATGTAGAACAAAAATTTTGGAACCATCCTGAACTTCTCCCTTTACCTCATCTTCATTTCATCATAAAAGCCTGCAATCTCTACCTTAATATAGTATCCAGAATTCAATTTCGTCTCGCTACTTACAGTATAAAAACCTCATCCCAGACAACCTTTATAACTCACATGAAATCTTGCAATTTTAATGTTTCCATATTTCCTCTCTTGCTTCTCGAAGTATTTTCCACCATTGATACTGAAAAACTTTTGAAAATATAAGTTATATCATGTCATCCCTATTCTTTAAACCCTCCCATGGCTTTCCTTATAATTAATAATAAAACATAAAGTTCCTACTTTGACTTATCAATCCCTACATAATTTTTCTCATTGTTAACTATATGCCTTCATCTTCTAATATCCGCCATTTTGCTAACAATTCTCCAGCTAAAGTTCTTTTCTTACTATTCAAACTGTTATGCATGTTCCATTTAAGTACTTTTTCATGTAATTGCTTTCTTTCCTGTAATACCTTTCTCACAGATATGCACAGGACTTAATTCTTCAGAAAATGCCATCAATACTCTCCAAACATACAATAGAGTTCTTCTCTAAAAACCTCTTCAAAAATATCAACAGCCCTCTTCACTTTCTAGTTCCTTACTGTGATGTATTTTCCTTAATAGAACTAAAACTATCTCATATATGTTATATATAATTGCTTATGTTTTATTGCCTTTCTTCTCTCACTAGAGTATAAGGTCCAAGAAAATATTTTTTCTTTTCTGTTTCTTGGTTTTATGTATCCCCAGTTTCTACAACAATACATAATTGAGTCAGTCTCTCTCTTTCTCTTTTTCTCTCTCTCCCCTCCCACCTCCTCTCTCCCTCCTTCTTCCTTTGTTCCTCCCTCTCTCTCTCTTTCTTTCTCCACATATCATGAGCTTCAGAGTTAGGTCTCTTGGAGTTTAATACTCATTTTCTGACATAGTTATTTTGGGATTTTTAATATTCTATGCTATTATTTTCATACAACCTGAATATACTGAAATATATATTTCATAAACTTTATACATATTATATGATCAATCTTAGTAATTTTAGTATTAAAATTAATTATTTTGCTTAATCTTGATAAAAATAAAAGATCATTTGCAAATTTAACATTTCTAGTAGTTCATATATTTTTAGTGATATGATTATTATGCGTTAAATTCATGATGGTTATATATTCACTGATGATTGTAACTTTTATTACCACAAAATGACAATATTTGTTCCATTTAATGATTTTCCACTTAATTCTATTTTACCTGGTATTAATATTAGCATTCATTATTTTTGCCTTCACTAGTATATTTAATATATTCAACACATAATGCCATAACCATGAATTAAAGTTGATGCTAACTCATAAAATAATGGTTATTGCAGAAAAAATTTTTTGTCATTATGAAGCTTAAACTCAATGGAAAATTCCCACTATCCATTTACTTTTCTTTAGGTACCTAATAAAAATTTTAAAGATTATTTTTGAAAAAGTCAATACATGAACATATTAGAAGAGTTCAAAAATTTCAAGTTCGACTTATGTTTCTTAGAGGAACCAATTTTACCTGTTTTGTATGTAGGTATTCTTGTAAACATAATCTATAATTATACAAGTACTTACATATACATATTCCTTTGTTCATTTTACCCAAACAGTAGCATCTTGCTTTCTTTTCCCTACTTAATACTTTGGTAGTCATTCTACATATAAGCTGCCATCTTTTTATAACATTTTATGTTAAGTTGATTATTTAAGTTTGGATGCATTACAAAGCTCTACATTTTCCTCCCCCTCCCCAACATTTTATATTTTTGACGTCACAATTTTTATCTGTATATTTTGTGTATCCATTAACAAATTATTATAGTTAGAGTTATTTTTATTACTTTTACCTTTTAACCTTCATACAAGCTTTGTAAGTGATTTACCTACCACCTTTACAACATTAAATCATTCTGATTTTTACCAAATATTTACCTTTACAAGTGAGATTTACACTTTCATATATTTTCCTGCTACTAATTAATGCCCTTTTATTTCAGCTTAAAGAAGTCCTTTTAACATTTCTTGTAAGGCCAGTCTAATGCTAATGAACTCCACTAGCTTTTGCTTGTCTGGAAAACTCTTTCTCTCTCCTTCAACTCTGAAGGACAACTTTTCCAGTAGAGTATTCTTGTTTGGCAGTTCTTTCCTTCAGCACTTTGATGCCTTTTTTTAAAGAGCTGACTAGTATTTTATTGCATAGATGTACCAAATCAACCAATCCTCAATTCATGGACAGTCATGTGTCCAGTCTTTTGCAATTATAAACTACTACTGTGGATGCCCTGGTAGGCTTGGTGGGCCTCTGGTCAAGTTGGTTGGTTGCCAGGCCCTGCCTTGTGCAGAGAATACCAGCTGCTGCTTGGCAGGGCTGGGTCAGGAAGCAGTTCACTGCAGAACCCCAGGGGGCCTTGGGGATAGTGCCAGCTCACTGGTGGGTGTAGTTGGGGTCCAGGAGATCCTGGGGATGATGTCCACCCACCAGCGGATGAAGCCAGGTCCTGGGACTGAACATCTTTTAATATGCTTATTTTCCATTTGCATATCTTCTTTGTGAATTGTCTGTTCAAATCCTTTGCCCATTTTAAAATTGGGTTCTTTCTTATATTACTCTTGAGTTTTAAGAGTTCTCTGCATATTTGGGATACAAGTCATTTATCAGATATGCATTTTGCATTTTGCAAAGACTTTTCCCCTGTATTTTCACTCACTTAACAGTGTCTTTCACAGAGCAGAGGTCTTTGATCTTAATAACTTTCAACTTAATTTTTTCTTTAATGGATCATGTTTTGGTGTATCTAAAAACTCACTGCCAAACACAAGTAAACTAGATTTTCCCCTATGTTATCCTCTAGAAGTTTTGTACTTTTGCATTTTACATATGATCCATTTAGAGGTAATTTTTGTGAGATGTGTGAGATCTGTGTCTAGATTCCTTTTTTTTTTCCTTCATATGGATGTCTAGTTGTTCCAACACTATTTGTTGAAAAGACTATCCTTTTCAATTGAATTGCCTTTGATCTTTTGTCAAAGATCAGTTGACAAAATTGTATGAATCTATTTCTGGGCTTTCTATTCTGTTCCACTGATCTATGTGTCTATTCTTTTCCTAATATATGCTGTCTTTGTTACTGCAGCTTTGAGGTTGGGTTGTATCATTCCAACTTCTTTGGTACTGTGTTGGCTATTTTGAGTCTTTTACCTTTCCATATAAACTTTAGAATCAACTTGTTGATATCTACATATAAACTTGCTGAAATTTTAATTGGGATTACATTGACTCTATAGATCAAGTTGGGTTGGGCAGAATTGACATCTAATGATATTGTCCTCCAATCCATGAATTCATAATATCCTTCCATTTATATCTTGCTAGATTTCCTTAATCAGAGTTTAGTAGTTTACTAAATATAGATCCTATACATATTTTAGATTCATACCTAAGTATTATTTTTTGTAAATGGTATTGTTTTTAGTTTCAAATTTCAATTATACATTGATGGTGTTTATTAAAGCAATTGACTCATATATTAACCTTGTATATTGTAATCTTGCTGTAATCACTTATTATAGTTCTTTTGTTTTAACTCTGAGATTTTCTACATGAACAATTATGTTATCTGTGAACAAAGTCAGTTTTATTTCTTCTTTCCCAATCTGTTTAACATTTATTTCCTTTTCTTATTGTATTAGTTATTACCTCTAGTACAATGTTGAAAAGAGTAGTGAGGGGATATCTGTGCCGTAGCAGGAAAGATTCTACTTTCTAAACATTAAGTATGATGCTAGCTGTAGGGTTTTTATAAATGTTCTTTATCAAGTTGAGGAAGTTCCCCCTTTATTCCTAGTTTTAGAGGGTTTTTTTTTTTTTTTTGAAGCATAGTTGATTTATAATATTGTGCTAGTTTCAGGTGTAAGCAAAGTGATTCAGTTATATATATACATATATTTTTCAGATTATTTTCCATTATAAGTTATTACAAGATATTGAATATAATTCCCTGTGTTATACAATAAATCCTTGTTGCTTATCTATTTTATGTATGGTACTTTTTATCTGTTTATTTCATACACCTAATTTATCATACCTCACCTCCCCTTTGTTAACCATAAGTTTGTTTTCTATGTCTGTATGTTTCTATTTTGTATATAGATTCTTTTGTGTTATTTTTAAAATTCCATATATAACTGATATTATATTTGTCTTTCTGTCTGACTTACTTCACTTAGTATAATATTCTCTAAGTCCATCCATGTTGCTGTATATGGCAATATTTCATTCTTTATTATGGCTGAGAAATATTCCACTATATATATATATATATACACACACACACACACACACACACACACACACACACACACACCCCACACATCTTGTTAAGCCAGTCTTCTGTTGATGGGCACTTGGGTTGCTGCCATGTCTTGGCTATTGTAAGTAGTGCTGCTATGAACATTACAGTGTATATATCTTTTTGAATTAGAGTTTTTGTTTTTTCTGGATATATACCCTGGACTGGGATTGCTGGATCATATGGTGGCTCTATTTTTAGTTTTATAAGGAACTTCCATACTGTTCCCCATAGTGGCAGCACCAATTTACATTCCCACCAACAGTATAGAAGGGTCCCCTTTTCTCCACACCCTCTCTAGCATTTATTATTTGTAGGCTTTTTGATGATAACCATACTGACTAGTGTAAGGTGCTACCTCATTGTGTTTTTTATTTGCAATTCTCTAATAATTAGCTATGTTGAACATCTATTCATCTGCCTGTTGACCATCTGTATGTCTTCTGTGAGAAAATGTCTATTTAGGTCTTCTGCCCATTTTTTGATGGGGTTTTTGTTTTTTCAGTATTGAGTTGTATGAGCTGTTTGTATATTTTGGATATTAACCCCTTTTCAGTTGCATCATTTGCAAATATTTTCTCCCATTCCATAGGTTGTCTTTTCATTTTGTTGATGGTTTCTTTTGCTGTGAAAAAGCATTTAAGTTTGAAAGGTCCCATTTGTTTATTTTTGCTCTTATTTATTTTACTTTGGGAGACTAAGAAAATATTGCTAAGATTTATGTCCAGGAAAGTTATGTCCAGGAAAGTTCTCTTCTAGGAGTTTTATAGTGTCATGTCTTATATTTAGGTATTTAAGCCATTTTGAGTTTATTTTTATATATGGTGTGTGGGAGTTCTAATTTCATTGATTTACATGTAGCTGCCCAGCTTTCCCAACATCACTTTTGAAGAGATTGTATTTTCTCCATTGAATATTCTTGCCTCGTTTGTCATAGATTAATTGACCATAGTTGTATCGGAATATTTCTGGGCTCTCTATCTGTTCCATTAATTTATATGTCTGTTTCTGTGCCAGTACCATGCTGTTTTGATTACTGTAGCTTTGTAGTATGGTCTGAAGTCTGGGAGGGTTATGCGTTCAGCTTTGTTCTTTTTCCTCAGGATTGCTTTGAAATTCTAGGCCTTCTGCAGTTGTATACAAATTTGAGGATTATTCTAAGTCTGTGAAATATGTGACAGATATTTTGATAGGAATTGCAATAAATCTGTAGATTGCTTTGGGTAGTATGGCCATTTTAACAATATTAATTCTTCCAGTCCAAGAGCATGGGGTATCTTTTATTTCTTTGAATCATCTTCAATTTCCTTTTTCTATATTTTATAGTTTTCAGTGTATGGACTTTTGACCTCCTTGGTTAAGTTTATCCCCAGGGGTTTATTTTCTTTTCTTTTTTTTACTTTCTGTTTCTGGTATTTCATTATTAGTGTAAAGAAATGCAAACAGATTTCTGAATATTAATCCTGTATCCTACTACCTTATTAAATTCATTCATTAATTCTAATAGTTTTTGTGTGGAGACTTTAGGATTTTCTATGTAAATTATCATGTCATCTGCAAATAGTGATAGTTTCATCTCTTCCCTTCCAAACTGGATACTTTTAATTTGTTTTTCTTGTCTGATTTCTGTGGCTAGGTCTACCAATACTATGCTGAATAGAAGTGGTGAGAATTCACACCCTTGTCTTGCTCCTGAATTTAGCAGGAAGGCTTCCAGCTTTCCACTGTTAAGTATTATGTGGCTGTTGGTTTGTTGTAAATGGCTTTTATTATGTTGAGATGTCTTCCCTCTATACTCACTTTGGTGAGAGTTTTTATCACAAAGGATGTTGAATTTTGTTAAATGCTTCTTCATCAATTGAGATAATCATGTGTTTTTTGTCTTTCCTTTTGTTAATATGGTTTATCACATTGATTTTTGTATGTTAAACCATCCTTGTGACACTGGAATGAATCAAAGTTTATCATGGTGTATGATTTTTATGTATTGTTGGATTCAGTTTGATAATATTTTGTTGAAGATTTTTGCATCTATATGCATCAAAGATACTGGCCTGGATTTTTCTTTTTTGTAGTGTCTTTGACTGGTTTTGTTATTAGGGTGATGGTGGTTTCATAGAATGCATTTCAGCATGTTCTCTCCTTTTCTATTTTTTTTTGTTTGTTTGTTTGTTCGGTAGAATTCCCCAGTGAAGCCATCTGGTCCTGGACTTTTGTTTGGAGGGATTTATTTTGTTTGGTTTTGTTTTTGTTATTGTTGTTGTTGCTTTAATTACACATTCTATTTCACTTCTGTTGATTGGACTGTTCAAATTACCTGATTTTTCTTCACTCAATTTTGGCAGGCTATATGTTTCTGGAAACATGTCCATTTCATCTAGGTTTTCCAATTTGTTGACATAGAACTGTTAATAGTATTCTCATGTGATTTTTTGTATTTCTGTGGTATAGATTGTTGTTATTTTTTTTCTTTTATTTCTTATTTTGTTTATTAGGGTCCTCTCTTTTCTTCTTGGTGAGTCTGGCTAGAGGTTTGTCGATTTTGCTTATTTTTTCAAAATCCAGATCTTGGTTTTATTGATCTTTTCTACTAATTTTAAGCTGTATTTTATTCACTTCCTCCCTTTATTATTTCATTCTTTATTATTTCATTCTTTCTGCCAACTTTAGATTTTGTTTGTTTTTTTTCTAATTCTTTTAGGTTGTAGGTTAGGTTGTTTGAGATTTTACTTGTTTCTTAAGGAAGGCCTGTATCACTATGAACTTCCCTCTTTGAACTGCTTTTGCTGCATCTCAAAGATTTTGTAATATTGCCTTTTTCTTTTTCATTTGTCTCGAAGTATAATATTTTCTGATTTCTTTTATTTTTTCATTGACCATTGGTTTTTGGGTAGCATTGTTGTTTAGTCTCCATGTGTTTGTTTTTTCCACATTTTTTTCTATCTGTGGTTGATTTCTAGTTTTGTACCATTGTGGTCTGGATAGTTGCTTGAAAAAATTTCTATCTTCTTAAATTTGTTGAGGCTTGTTTTTTGTCCTTGTATATGGTCTATCCTAGAGTACATTCCATACACTCTTGAAGAGAATGTGTATACTTTTTTTTTTTTTTTTTTAAATATAGTGTCGTGTAGATTTCAATTAAGTCCAGCTGGTCAGTTGGGTCACTTAGGACTTCTGCTGTCTTATTGATTTTTTTGCCTGGATGATCTGTCCATTGATGTTTGTGGGGTCTTAAAGTCTCCTACTATTATTGTATTATTATCAATTTCTCCCTTTATGCCTGTTAGTACTTGTCTTATGTATCTAGGTGTTCCTATATTGAATAGACATACATTAATAAGCGTAATATTCTCTTCTTGTATTGATCTCTTTATCTTTATATAATGTTTTTCTTTTTTTTAATGGATTTTGTTTTAAAGTCTATTTTGCCTGATATGAATATTCCTACCCCACTTTCTTGTCATTTCCATTTGCATAAAGTATCTTTTCTCATCCCCTCAGTTTCAGTGTCTTTCACTGAAATGAGTCTCTTGTAGGCAGCATGTTGTAGATTTTTAAAAAATTATTTCCTTGCTTTTTATTCTTTAAAATTTTTATTATTATTTATTTATTTCTTGGCTGCTTGGCATGTGAGATCTTAGTTCCCTGAACACAGATTGAAGCCGTGTCCCCTGCATTGGAAGCAAGAAGTCTTAACCACTGGACTGCCAGGGAAGTCCCAGTTATTTTTTTTTAATCCAATCTGTAACTCTATGTCTTTTGATGGGAACGTTTTAGTCCATCGACGTTTAAAGTAATTATTGATAGGTATGTACTTATTGCCATTTTATTTCTTGTCTTCAGTTGTTTTTATAGTTCTTTGTTTATTTTTTTATTGTTGTTTTTCCTTTTGTCATTTGATGATTTTCTTTTGTAGTATGCTTGAGTTACTTTCTGTTTGGTTTTTGGAATCTATTACATGTTTTAGATTTGTGGTTACCATGGAGTTCAAGTATGTTGACCTGTAACTATATCTACTTACTTTAAACTAACAGTCATTCAAGTTCAAACACGTTCTGTAAGATTTACTTTTGGGAGTTCCCTAGCGGTCCAGTGGTTAAGACTCTGTGCTTCCACTGCAGGGGGCGTGGGTTCAGTCCCTGGTCAGGGAAATTGGATCCTGCATGCCACACTGCACGGCCAAAAAATAAAATAAAAAAAAAGAAAGATCTACTTTTTTATACATCCCTCCCTCACATTTTATGATTTTAACATCCTATTTTACTTCTTCATGCTTATCCTTTTACTGTTAATTATAGTTATAATTGCTTTTACGATTGTTTTTATTAATTTTAAATCTCAGTACTGGTTTATTTAAATGATCTTCAACCCCTTTACACATTTGCCTTTCCTATGTGATTTTCCCTTCCTTTAGATTCTTGCTTCTTTTATATTTACAGAAGACCCTTCAATATTTCTTTTAGGGTAGGTTTACTATTGCTGAATTCTTTTAGTTTTTGCTCCTCTGAGAAATTTCTTTATCTCTTCCTATCCTAAATGACATTTTTGCTGGGTAGAGTATCCTAAACTGCAGGTTTTTTTCCCTTTCAGGACTTTTAATATATCATGCCACTCCCTTCTGGCCTGCAAAGTTTCTGCAGAGAAATCAGCTGATAGCCTTATGGAGGTTTCCTGGTAACTAACTCTTTGCTTTTCTCTTGCTTCCTCTAGAATCCTATCTTTGTCTTTAAATTTGCCACTTTAATTATGACATATTTTGGTGTGGGTCTGTTTGGGTTCACCTTGTTTTGGACCCTCTGTGTTTCCTGTACCTGGATATCTGTTTCTTTAAGTTTGGAAAGTTTTCAACCATAATTTCTTCAAATACATTTTGATCCCCTTGTTTCTCTCTTCTCCTTCTGGAACACATATTATGTGCAAGTTGGCATGCTTTATATTACCCTGTAGATATCATATGTTGCTTTCATTTCTTTTTTATTTGTCTTTCTGTCTGCTCTGCTGATTGGGTATTTTCCATTAGTCTATCTTCCAGATCACTTTTTCATTTTTCTGTCATTTAGTCTGCTATTCATTTCTTCTACATTGGTTTTTATCTTGTCAATTGAATTGTCTATTTTTGATTGGTTCATCTTTATAGTTTCTAGTTCCTTGTTACAGTGATCTGCATTTTTATCAATAATCTTTCTTAATTCCTTTAGCATTTTTATTTTCTTCTTTTTGAACTTGGGATCTATTAGACTGGTGAGGTCTCTTGTTCTTTTAATTGGGAGCAGTTCCTCTGCTTTTTCATTTTGCTTAACTTACTCTGTCTCTATGAATTTAGGAGAAACAGTTATCTACTGTGGTTGAAGAGGTGTTTTTAGGTTGGAACCTCCCTTTGTAGACTCTGTGTGTTCAATATTTTTGGTGTGACGGCTGGTCTTGTTACGGGTGTCAGCCATGTCTTTCTTTGGAGTGTGCTGGCTTTTATCCCCTTGATACGGGGTGTGATTGATGTTATTGTATCTAGATCCTGTGCTAAATGTGAGGTGGAGCTTACTCTTTGCTCCATGGGTGTCACTGACCTGTCAGGGGTGAGGTCTGATCCCCATTTGCTGGAGTAGAAGCCCAGAGGGTCAGGTCTGATCAGGTTCCATTGCCCTTGAGTATGTGCCCTGCCCAAAGGAGATTACTGAGGCAAGTGAGGCCAATGTGGTTACAGTGAAACTAAGCACCACCTGTGTATGCATCCCACATTCCGTTCAGAAGCAGCCCAAGGTAACATACCTTTCTCTTTTGTGTTCATCCCAGATCTAGTGAAAGGCTATGATGTGGAGTAGGCTGGGGTTGGGGGTCAAGGCATTGTTGATATAGGAGTTTAGGTGGCTGTGCTATTGCCTGAGATCTGTGCAGCCTCTGTGGCAGACTTCTTCCATACCTGCCTGCCCCAGATCTAGCGCTAAGCTGTGGTGTGGAGTGGGCAGAGCCAGGGCACTCTCCCTGGGAAGTGAATCACAGCATACTGTCACCCAGGGCCTGTCTTCTGGAGATTCAGTGCTTAGCCACTGTGCATTTTTAGTGCTGGCTCCATCCAGATCACATTTTAGGCCCTCCAGTCTATCTCTGTGTAGCTAGACTGAGTTCTCTCCCAGGGTCTGTCTAGCCAAGATTCAGTGCTTAGCCACTGCACTTTCCTGTGGTGCCACCTGGTGTGTGCACTGATAATGTCTGCCCAGCTAGACCCACCACCCATGTGTGTGCACTGACAATGGTCTCCATTGCTCTGCCCAGATCACAACTCAGGTGCCCTGGTCTGTCTCTGCACAGTTAGAACAAATCTTTGCCCTGATTTCATGACAGGCTATGGTGTGGAGTGAGTTTGCGCCTTCAGATTAGGAAGCATGTTGAGGTGACAGCCGCCAGTGCAAGGCTTTCTTTGCCTGAATTGTCAGCAAGCCAGCACGTGTGCACTCCTTGCAAGTAGAGTCTAGGCTTCTCCAGCCCTTCTTTCTCAGTTGATTTTCCAGCAGGTGAGGGTGCTTGTCTCATCCATGCAGGACAGCAGGACTGGGATGCTCTGATTGTGAGTCAACCAGCTCTCTCTCCAGAGGGAGGATCTGCCTGTGTAGACCTTCTCTTCCTCACAGATCCCTCCCTGGGGTGCAGGTTCCTAGTCAATGCCTTTTCCCCCTCATCCTACCCAGTTATGTGGAGATCCTTCTTGCAGCTTTAGTTGTATAGGAGATGTTCTGCCAGTTTCCAGTTAGTTTTCTGTGAGAATTGTTCCAGGTGTAGATATATTTTTGATGTGTTTGTGGGGGAGGTGAACTCCACATCCTCCTACTACACCATCTTTTTTTTTTTTAATTTATTTTTGGCTGTGTCAGGTCTTAGTTGTGGCATGCGGGCTCTTCATTGCGGTGCACAGGCTCCTCGTTGCAGTGCACAGGCTTCTATCTGGTTGTGGTATGCAGGTTTTCTCTTCTCTAGTTGTGGCGTGCAGGCTCCAGGGCGCGTGGCCTCTGTAGTTGTGGTACACGGATACCAGAGCATGTGGGCTCTGTAGTTTGCAGCACACAGGCTCTAGTTGAGGCGCATGAACTCAGTAGTTGCGGCATGTGGGCTTAGTTGCCACATGGCATGTGGGATCTTAGTTCCTGACCAGGGATCAAACCCGCATCCTCTGCATTGTAAGGTGGATTCTTTGCCACTGGACCACCAGGGAAGTCCCCAACACGACCCTCTTGATCCTCCTGTCCTCCATTTTCTTTGTTTTTAAACATTTTATTTTATATTGCAGTAGAGTTGATTAACAATGTTGTTAGTTTCAGGTGTACAGCAAAGTAATTATACATATACATGTGTCTATTCTTTTTCAAATTCTTTCCCATTTAGGTTGTTACATAATGTTGAGCAGAGTTCCCTGTGCTATACAGTAGCTCCTTGTTGCTTATCCATTTTAAATATAATAGTGTGTACATGTCAATCCCAAACTTCCTAACTAACCCTCCCCCACCCCCACCCTTTTCCTCTGGTAACCATAAGTTCGTTCTCTAAGTCTGTGAGCCTGTTTCTGTTTTGTAAATAACTTCATTTGTATCATTTTTTTTTTAGGTTCCACATATAAATGATATCATATGATATTTCTCTTTCTTTGTCTGACATACTTCACTCAGTATGACAATCTCTAGGTCCACCCATGTTGCTGCAAATAGCATTATTTCATTCATTTTAATGGCCGAGTAATATTCCATTGTACATATGTGCCACATCACCACATCATCTTAATCCATTCCTCTGTCAATGGACATTTAGTTGCTACATTGCTACATTATCTTGGCTATTGTGAACAGTGCTGCAATGAATATTGGGGTGCATGTATCTTTTCAAATTATGGTTTTCTCCAGATACATGCCCAGGAGTGGGATTGCTGGATCATATGGTAGCTCTATTTTTAGTTTTTAAGGAAGTTCCATACTGTTCTCCACAGTGGCTGGACCAATTTACATTCCCACCAACAGTGTAGGAGGGTTCCCTTTTCTCCACACCCTCTCCAGCATCTGTTGTTTGTAGATTTTCTGATGATGCCCATTCTAACTAGTGTGAGGTGATACCTCATTGTAGTTTTGATTTGCATTTCTCTAATAATTACTAATGTTGAGCATCTTTTCATGTGCCTCTTGGCCATCTGTATGTCTTCTTTGGAGAAATGTCTATTTAGGTCTTCTGCCCATTTTTTGATTGGGTTGTTTTTTTTTAATATTGAGCTGCATGAGCTGATTATATGTTTTAGAGTTTAATCCTTTGTCCATTGATTCGTTTGCAAATATTTTCTCCCATTCTAAGGGTTGTCTTTTCATCTTGTTTATGGTTTCCTTTGTTGTGCAAAAGCTTTTAAGTTTCATTAGGTCCCATTTGTTTATTTTTGTTTTTATTTCCATTACTCTAGGAGGTGGGTCAAAAATGATCTTGCTGTGATTTACGTCAAAGAGTGTTCTTCCCATGTTTTCCTCTAAGAGTTTTATATTGTCTGGTCTTACATTTAGGTCTTTAATCCATTTTGAGTTTATTTTTGTGTATGGTGTTAGTGTTCTAATTTCATTCTTTTACATGTAGCTGTCCAGTTTTCCAGCACCACTTATTGAACAGGCTGTCTTTTCTCCACTGTATATTCTTGCCTCCTTTATCAAAGATAAGGTGACCACATGTGAGTGGGTTTACCTCTGGGCTTTCTATGCTGTTCCATTGATCTTTATTTCTGTTTTTGTGCCAGTACCATACTCTCTTCATTACTGTAGCTTTGTAGTATAGTCTGAAGTCAGGGAGCCTGATTCCTCCAGCTCCGTTTTTTTCCCTCAAGATTCCTTTGACTATTTAGGGTCTTTTATGTCTCGATACAAATTTTAAGATTTTTTGTTCTAGTTCTGTAAAAAATGCCATTGGTAATTTTTAGGGATTGCATTGAATCTGTAGATTGCTTTGGGTAGTATAGTCATTTTCACGGTATTGATTCTTCCAATCCAAGAACATGGTATATCTCTCCATCTGTTTCTGTCATCTTTGATTTCTTTCATCAGTATCTTCTAGCTTTCTGAGTACAGGTTTTTTACCTCCTTAAGTAAGTTTATCCCTAGGTATTTTATTCTTTTTGTTGCAATGATGAATGGACTTGTTTCCTTAATTTCTCTTTCTAGTCGTTCATTGTTAGTATATAGGAATGCAAGAGATTTCTGTGCATTCATTTTGTATTTTGCAACTTTACCAAATTCATTGATTTTCTCTAGTAGCTTTCTGGTGGCATCTTTAGGATTATCTATGTATATTATCATGTCATCTGCAAACAGTGACAGTTTTACTCCTTCTTATCCAATTTGTATTCCTTTTATTTCTTCTTCTTCTCTGACTGCAATGGCTAGGACTTCCAAAACTATGTTGAATAATAGTGGCAAGAGTGGGCACCCTTGTTTTGTCCCTGATCTTAGAGGAAAGGCTTTCAGTTTTTCACCATTGAGAATGATGTTTGCTGTGGGTTTGTCGTATATGGTCTTTATTATGTTGAGGTAGGTTTCATCTATACCTACTTTCTGGAGAGTTTCTGTCATAAATGGGTGTTGAATTTTGTCAAAAGATTTTTCTGCTTCTATTGAGATGACTATATGCTTTTTATTCTTCAATTTGTTAATATGGTGTATCACATTGATTGATTTTCGTATATTGAAGAATCCTTGCATTCCTGGGATAAATCCCACTTGATCGTGAGGTATGATCCTTTTAACGTGTTGTTGGATTCTGTTTGATAGTATTTTGTTGAGTATTTTTGCATCTATATTCATCAGTGATATTGGTCTGTAATTTTCTTTTTTTGTAGTATCTTTGTCTGGTTTTGGTATCAGGGTGATGGTGGCCTTGTAGAATGAGTTTGGGAGTGTTCCTTCCTCTACAATTTTTTGGAAGAGTTTGGGAAGGACTGGTGTTAGCTTTTCTCTAAATGTTTGATAGAATTCACCTGTGAGGCCATCTGGTCCTGGACTTTTGTTTGTTGGGATATTATTTTTTTTTTAAACAGTTTTTTGTTGTTGTTTTGTTTTGTTTTTGTTTTGTTTTTTTAAATTTTATTTATTTATTTATGGCTGTGTTGGGTCTTCGTTTCTGTGTGAGGGCTTTCTCTAGTTGCGGCAAGTGGGGGCCACTCATCGCAGTGCGCGGGCCTCTCACTATTGCGGCCTCTCTTGTTGCGGAGCACAGGCTCCAGACGCGCAGGCTCAGTAACTGTGGCTCATGGGCCTAGTTGCTCCGTGGCATGTGGGATCTTCCCAGACCAGGGCTTGAACCCGTGTCCCCTGCATTGGCAGGCAGATTCTCAACCACTGCGCCACCAGGGAAGCCCTGTTGGGATATTTTTAATCACAGTTTCCATTTCATTACTTGTGATTGGTCTGTTCATACTTTCTATTTCTTCCTGGTTCATATTTGGAAGGTTATACTTTTCAAAGAATTTGTCCATTTCTTCCAGGTTGTCCATTTTATTAGCATAGACTTGCTTGTAGTTGTCTCTTATGATACTTTGTATTTCTTCAGTGTCCGTTGTCATTTCTCCTTTTTCATTTCTAATTTTATTGATTTGAGTCCTCTCCCTCTTTTTCTTGATGAGTCCGGCTAAAGATTTATCAATTTTGTTTATCTTCTCAAAGAACCAGCTTTTAGGTTTATTGATCTTTGCTATTGTTTTCTTTGTTTCTATTTCATTTTTTCTGCTCTGATCTTTATTTCTTTCCTTCTAGTAACTTTGGGTTTTGTTTGTTCTTCTTTCTCTAGTTCCTTTAGGTGTTAGGTTAGATTTTTTATTTGAGATTTATCTTGTGTCTTGAATTAGGATTGTATTGCTATAAACTTCCCTCTTAGAACTGCTTTTGCTGCACCCCATAAGTTTTGGATCATCATGTTTTTGTTGTCATTTGCCTCTAGGTATTTTTGATTTCCTCTTTGATTTCTTCAGTGATCCCTTGGTTATTTAGTAAGTATTGTTTAACCTCCATGTGTTTGTGTTTTTTACGTTTTTTTCCCTGTAACTGATTTCTAATCTCATAGCGTCGTGTTCAGAAAATATGCTTGATATGATTTCAATGTTCTTAACTTTACTGAGGCTCGATTTGTGACCCAAGATATGATCTATCCTGGAGAATGTTCTGTGTGCACTTGAGAAGAAAGTGTAATCCACTGTTTTCGGAGGACTGTCCTCTAAATATCAATTAAATCTATCTGGTCTATTGTGTCATTTAAAGCTTGTGTTTCTTTATTAATTTTCTGTCTTGATCTGTCAACTGGTGTAAGTGAGGTGTTAAAAGTCCCCCACTAGTATTGTGTTACTGTCAATTTCCTCTTTTATAGCTGTTAGCATTTGCCTATGTATTGAGGTACTCCTATGTTGGGTGCATATATATTTATAATTGTTATATGTTCTTCTTGGACTGATCCCTTGATCATTATGTAGTGTCCTTCCTTGTCTTTTGTAACATTCTTTATTTTAAAGTCTCTTTTATCTGATATGAATATTGCTACTCCAGCTTTCTTTTGATTTCCATATGCATGGAATATCTTTTTCCATCCCCTCACTTTCAGTCTTTATGTGTCCTTACATCTGAAGTGGGTATCTTGTAGACAGCATATATATGGGTCTTGTTTTGTATCTATTCAGTGAGCCTGTGTCTTTTTGTTGGAGCATTTAATCCATTTACATGTAAGGTGATTATCAATATGTTTGTTCCTATTACCATTTTCTTAACTATTTTAGGTTTGTTTTTGTAGGTCCTTTTCTTCTCCTGTGTTTCCCACTTAGAGAAGTTCCTTTAGCATTTCTTGTAGAGCTGGTTTGGTGGTGCTGAATTCTCTTAGCTTTTGCTTGTCTGTAAAACTTTTGATTTCTCCATTGAATCTGAATGAGATCCTTGCCGGGTAGAGTAATCTTGGTTGTAGGTTCTTCCCTTTCATCACTTTAAGTATATCATGCCACTCCCTTCTGGCTTGTAGAGTTTCTGCTGAGAAATCAGCTGTTAACCTTATGGGAGTTCCCTTTTATGTTCTTTGTCATTTTTCCCTTGTTGCTTTTAATAACTTTTCTTTGTCTTTAATTTTTGTCAATTTGATTACTATGTGTCTTGGTGTGTTTCTCCTTGGGTTTATCCTGCCTGGGGCTCTCTGAACTTCCTGGACTTGGGTGGCTATTTCCTTTCCCACGTTAGGGATGTTTTTGACTATAATCTCTTCAAATATTTTCTCTCATCCTTTCTCTCTCTCTTCTCCTTCTAGGACCCCTATAATGCAAATGTTGTTGTGTTTAATGTTGTCCCAGAGGTCTCTTAGGCTGTCTTCATTTCTTTTCATTCCTTTTTCTTTATTCTGTTTCGTGGCAGTGAATTACCATATTCTGTCTTCCAGGTCACTTATCTGTTCTTCTGCCTCTGTTATTCTCCTATTGATTCCTTCTAGTGTATTTTTCATTTCAGTTATTGTATTGTTCACCTCTGTTTGTTCTTTAATTCTTCTAGGTGTTTGTTTGTTCTTTAATTCTTCTAGGTCTTTGTTAAACATTTTTTGCAGCTTCTCGATATTTGCCTCCATTCTTTTTCTGAGGTCCTGGATCATCTTCACTATCGTTATTCTGAATTCTTTTTCTAGAAGTTTGCCTATCTCCACTTCATTTAGTTGTTTTTCTGGGGTTTTATCTTGTTCCTTCATGTTGTACATAGTCCTGTGCCTTTTCATTTTGTCTATCTATTTTGTCTTTTTCTATTTTGGCTATTTGGGGTCTTTGGTGTCTCCATACAAATTTTAAGATTTTTTGTTCTAATTCTGTTAAAAATGCCGTTGGCAATTTCATAGGGATTGCATTGAATCTGTAGATTGCCTTGGGTAGTATAGTCATTTTTACAATATTGATTCTTCCAATCTTTAAAGATATACTTTTAGTATATCTGTTTATTGTTCAATTTTTGTCCTGTAAATTGTATACCAATGGAGTAAGTGGTATGGATTAATACAATATGGAAGAATTTAACTTAAATAAAGACATCTACTCCAATGAATGTTTTTAAAGTATTTTATTGCTAATTCTTATTTAGGTTTTCTAAGTATTTTTCCTGGTTCACCATTTCCTCCTGAATCATTGCCCTCCTTTAAAGAATGTTTTATTCACTCCAAATGCATTGGTTACTAATTTAAGTTGCAAACAATACAAATGGATCCTGGCTAACTTCTGAACAAAATAAGTTCATTGGAAAGATACCTGTACCAGAGAGAACTGAAGGAAAATACGAGTCAGGATTGGAAAACATGTAGGCATGTATCAAGAAAACTAAGCCAACGTCATTTTATAGGAACATTCTGTTTAGAATGACCCAGTTGGCTCTAATACCAACAGGAATGTGATGCCACTTTTGAGTGATAAATAATTTTTCAACTCCCCTCACATCTTTCACTCACTCCCTCAAAGCTTAAGAGTGCATCATTGTGTGTCATTTTGGCATAGCCTAAATTGTGCATTAAGGATTGGGCTATCAGGAACAATGGAGAACTATCTAACACTTTGGATTTGTAGTTGAGGGATGTTCTTGATTTTTTATGAGACTTACAAGGTTAGGAATTTCCACAAAAATCGGAAGAGTATTTGGATTGCAATTACCCAAAGATTGATAAATGGCCATTATATTGAAAAAATTTAACATGAGTTTTAAAGAAAATTTATGTGGCATATGGAAATACTTAAAATATATCATTTGTCAAAATTTTAGTATGGGAAACATTTTTTCTAGTATAATCAAAACTTTATTTAGAATGATACATGTAATAGAAAGGGACATGAAAATGCAACATTAATGATGATATACCATTTTAGAGCTTGGTTATGTGATTAGAAATAATTTGTACTCTCTTCTGAATCTTTCAGTTAGTGTTAACAGATAACTACTATAGATAAATATCAATTTAATACAAGGAATTCAATTATTATAAAAATAGTTAAGTGTTTAGAGGCATAGAGTCTATGATAATTGTCTGGAATGACTCACTCAGAAAAAAACTGTCTACAATTAGGAAGCTAATGAGTCAGAAAGTTACCATCCAAAATATTATCTCTAGTATTATACCTCCTTTGCCATAATCTGTAGATTAGGAGGCTGTGGCAACTGTTGGCTCTAGGAATATGTTGCCTATCATAGCTGCAATAGTATTAGCGAATTTGCTAGATTCATACCTGCAGAAAAATTATTACTACCACCTTCATTTCAACTTCTCCTTATATAATAGTGCCTTAACCAGGGTTTTCTATATCAGTTTGCTAGATATGACATGTGTATTTTATGATCAATAAATGGTTGCTAATTATTTGTGATAATGATTGTATTAAGTTTGAATATGGAAATGCTAACTTTTCGAGATGTTTCATGTTAAAGGGATTATCTCAATAAGTGGATGCCATCCTGGACAAAGGAATAGCTGAGATTACTGTTTGCTTTATATATATGTTTAGAGTATTAAATACATGGTTGTTTTCTGTCAGTCATCACTGAGAGATGGATCCAATGGCTCAATTAAGCAATATTCAGGATTTACATTATTATTTGTTATAACTGGTGTACTTGTAGGTATCATGTTTAATTTTGAGAAACTTAAAAGATTAAATCTATAAATAAATAAACATGTATTCTAGAGGAAAAAATGCATGTTCAGTTTTAAAAATTTTGCACTACAACCATAATTATAAACTCCTAGCAGCGTTGGTTCTTCGTTATGGTCAAAATTCTGTCCCAAAATATAGAATATTATATAATTTTTGGAGTAATTCCAGCAATGAGATACCAATTAATTAGTTTGTTAAGGAGTGCACTGCAACTTTGCAGTGTTTTTGTCAAAATTTCACAATCAGCCATAATCTAGTAAGCTGCCTACTGGCCCAGGACAAATATGACAACAAAACTCTCAGGGGATTACAGAAATAGAAAAATATTCAAAGCAAGCTGGTGTAACTTCTCATCAGGAATCATCTGATAATCATCTGGAGGCTGAGAAAAAGTACAAATCCTGTCATCTTTTTGTGAACTTCCATTATGAAGCTGACAGTGGAGGGGGGAAGGGTAAGAGGCAGGAATATGAATTACGTCATGCCTTAAGGGAAGAAAGAGACGTAGCATTGGATTTACATGGCCTGGAGTGGTTCTCAAGTCTAAAAAGGAAGGCTTTCTTTGCAAAACCACTGTCTAGTTATATTTTATTTTATTCTGCCATGATTTCCTGTGAGATGTTATATGGGTTATATGACTTAAAATGGAGCATATAGCTGAACGATTGCAAGTACTGATTCTACATGACTTTGGCATCATTGGTCATTGTTCATTTTTTCTAAACATATAAACTGTTGGCAAGGTCCATGAACCAGTCACTAGAGGAAAGCTCACAGTGGCAATTTTAGAGTGAAGTCAATCCCTGTAGAGGAAATATACCAAAGGAAATTTTCTTTACTAGAAGATGCCACAATTTACACTACTGGATCATGATAGGACGACATGGAAAACAATTGCCAGGGAAATTTTTAGAAACCCTTCATGACTATAAGGAACATAAAAAGAATGAATTTGTAAAAGTCAAATTCTATAGGTCAAACATCTCTTGTTTATTTCCATTAACCTGAAGTTAATGATCGAAAGACAAAACTGTTTTAAGTGCTCTAATGCTAATACAAATGATGGAGGAAAAGGTAATGCCAAGTTGTAACAACACAAATGAATACTATTCTTTTTACTAAAATCAAATTTTCTGGCGTGAGGTTCTTACAAAATACACACTGTGAGTTACTATTCCTGAAACTGGGTCTATTGTAACATATTGTAACATAACATATCAGTATTGTAACATACTGATACCCAATATTATGAAGCTGAATCTAAAGATATATGGAGGAAGCAGAAATGGGGATAAGATACTTTCTACCTACAAAGTCTACTCAGCATAGGGATCAGTGTTGTGGATTACAGAGGCCTATGGATAAGAGCTGCATATGGAGCCACTGCGGAGCATGATAAAAATAACATGGGAATTTCTCCTAGAGAAATTTTGTTCAAAAAAAGAAATCCCATTTAATGATTCTACTGTGCTTCAGTTTAGGGAACTAATGGAAAAATACGGACTCTGGGGTCAGAAATTCAATTCATGATTACTTAATATTGATTTTACATCTTTGAATCTCAATTCTACCCATATAAATTTTCATTGAAGATTCTATGAGCTAACACTTACAAATTTCTTCAGTTAATGTACAATAAATCTGATCTCCTTTCTTATTCAAAGGAACAAACCTACTCATTATTGTTATTTAGTTCATATCATAAAATTTATACAAAAGAATGTAAGAGTGCTGAGTAAATGCTATAGTATTGTATTTCTGGATTGTATTAAAGAAAGTCCCCAAAGAATTGATCTTCCGACTGACTTACATTTTGGAAAAAGCAAACAAAAAACACTTCCCAAAACCCTGCTTCTTTTGCTCCTGAGGTAGAATAAAAACAAACAAACAAACAAACAAAAGATATTTGGTCTTTGCTCCTGGCACAGAGTTTCAAAAATTCTAAGTTTCCTGAGTGATAAGACTGTCTTTGTTATTCTAAGGGGGTGACTCTCTAGGGAGCGCCAGCCAGCTTTAGGATGGGGGATGGTCTCCAGAAAATCTAACCACATGATTAGAGGGTTGAACCTTTCAGTACCACCCCTTCAGAACTCCAGGGAGGCGAGATTGAGTTCAGTCACTTGGCCAATGACTTAATCAATCATGCCTAGGTAATGAACCCTGAAGAAAAACTCAGAACCACAAGAATTGGTGAGCTTCCTGGCTGCTGAACATATCTATGTACTGGGAGAGTGACTCACCCTGACTCCAGAGGGAAAGTAAATAGCCTGTCCCCCTCCCTCCCAATACCTTGACCTATTTCTCTCTTCCATTTGTCTGTTCTATGTTGTATGCTTTGTAGTAAAACTGTAAATGCAGTGCTTTCAGTGAGTTCTGTGGATCATTCTAACATTTCAAACTTGAACAGGGGTCATGGGGACCCTGGAATTTGTAGCTAAGTCAGGCAGAGATGTGGGTAGGCTTGAGGACCCCACTTGTGGCTGGAAGTCTTGTTGGGAGGCACTGGGACTCTCAACTTGTGGGATCTGACACTAAATCTGTATAGTGTCAGAATTAAAAACTTTGCCTTCAACTTGTGTGATCTGATACTAACTTGGGTAGTTCATGTCAGAATTGGATTAAGTTGTAGGACATAAAGTTTCCGTCAGAAAATTGGTATTGGAACATAATTCCTGTGCTATGTAAGTTGTCTGTATTTTTGTGATCATATACTAACTTCACTTACTAACTTCTATGAGTTTTGTGTTATTCTTTGTTTCAAAAAACTCCTCTTTTTGCTCATATTCTTTGTCATAACATCAGTATCCTGTTATCACCTTTGGATGACTTCTATGTATAAGTGTATGATCTGTCCTGAGATCTTGATTCTCAATTTTTTAATGTTCTCATTTCTACATCTATCTCAGCTACCCATTCCTATTAATTACCCATACCTCTTAATATTGTCATAATTGAAAATCGAATCAAATATTTAAATGTCCAATAATCTCACCAAAACCATATAAATCCTTCATTGTACTTAGTTATGTAACCATCCTTCAATCTCATGCAAAGCTCCAAGCCATTGAATAGTATCAACTTCTCTGCACTCATCGGCCTTTTTACTTCTCCTAGTTATGTAGCTAAGGGTTATGAATCAACATTAAAATATTTTCTTGTAAATATATTCACCCATCCAGCTCCAGTGTTATTCCAACATATTCTTGTTACAAACTGCAGACTTGGATAAATAAATTTATGGAAATTTTATCCACTCTGTAGCTCAGCATTGATGGAGAAAAATCATACAACTGGGTATGTCAGCTCATGACATAAATTCATGCTTATAAATTATAAATTCATGATTGCCATTCCTTTTTTTGGGCACTAATACTGCCCAGTAATATAATTACAACTCACTACCTAAGATCCTTCCCTCCCCCCACCCTGCATCACCCTCTGGTCTATTTCCTGTCTGCTACACTACATTATCTTCTAATGGTCCTTTTCTTTCCTTCCCAAACATAATCAAGAATAGTTGATAGAATTGCCTTATGCTGTATTGAGTTAACCGAAGCCTTACTATTCACAAATGTGCAAACCTATTTTCTATTTGCATCCATCTTTTCCTTCTTTCTGTTACAACAAAGAATGTTTTCCCTTCTAGCAAAGGGCAAACTTTACACCTGTATTATGAATTGCATCCCCTCTTACCTTAGAGACATTTCCCCTTTATTCCCACAGTCTTCAGAGTATTGTCATTGAATTTTTTAAGCATCATTGGGATTAATAGCCAAACTTTGCCCAGTAACTCCTATTTTAATAGCAAACAAACTTAAGACAGCAAGAACAATAAAAACAACATTTGTCTGAATTTCATTGAGATCTTTCATATGTTTTCAAAATACTCATTGCATCAACGTTTCAATTTTCTTCTAATCTTCAAGCTTATCAAAAGTTTTCTACAACCCACTGACTCCACAATTCACTTCCAGCCAACTTTCCAAACTGTACCCTTGGCTACCATTCTTCTCAATCTATGTATTCAGACCTCTAACTCTGTTAGGCAAGTATGTATTTTTAACTTTAATCTTATTTAAATATTAATAGTGTTTAAATTAGTTTAAAAATGTGTTGTTTTGAAATATTCTATCTCTTGGCTTTCCTGGTATTGTATTTGCCTAATCTCACTAACAATTTTTATCTCACTAACTAATTTTTCAATATCTTTTTCAGTATAATTCTGTTCTACTCTAATATAGATTTTTTTTTTTCAGGATACATCCTAGGCTGTTTGCTCTTGTGGGCTCAGTCTCCCAATCAATTCAACAGCATATATTTACATGCTAATAACTCTTAAGTATATATCACATAGACCTTGCTTCTGAGCTCTAGACAAACATTCCTGTGAGAGTTATCTATCTGTTCTGTGTCTACTTAGATTCTGTATTTGTCTATTTGGCACCCATTCATCACAGGACCAGTTATATTAACTACATTTTCTTTTCTGTATTCTTGATGCTATAGCACTTGGGTGCCTTACAGACCAGGGGAGAGACTGCCTTTCCCAGGGCTAGCTAATTCTTAATGATAATAACAGCTTGCCTCTGAGCACGCCTTTTATATGCAAACCAACCAATCTGGATCACCCCAATCACCTTCTTATCTAACTCTCCCACACCCAGCCAATATTACCCCTGCCCTAAATCATCCCAGGGACAGGCACCAGGCAACTGGAGAGCATTCCTATAGCTCAAAGTCTGCTGTAACTATTCAAAGCAGCCAATCTTAAACTGTTTACTCTGCCCTGCCTTGCCAAGAAAACCCCAACAAAAGCTCTAGCCTAGGCTTTCTCTTTAACTTCTGCTTCTGCCCTGACCAAAATCCGGTGCTTTCTCATGCAGCTGTTCATGGCACAGTGAGCCCTTATGTCTCGGGAAATGTAAGTAATGAAAATCTTCCTCCTATGGTGTGAGCCTCTCCTTGTCATCACTTGGTTGCCTCCATAGATTAAAATTCTGTGGGTACATTTAGGTTTCTTCCATGTCTTGACTATTGTAAACAGCACTGCAATGACATTGGGATACATTTGTTACGGAAGAGTAAATGTTATTCGTATAAGATTAAAGTGATATTTCATGCTCATAAACATTGGTCTTTTTAATGAAAAGGGTTTGGAATTTTTAAATCTTTTATTTTTTTTAATATTCCCTATGTTGTACGGTAAGGTTTGGAAATTTTAATTCAGTGTCTAGATTTCTTTGGGCATATTGATAAACAATGTGTGGCTCCATTTTGCTATCTCTCAAATAGTCAGTTGCAGTCTCTGTTGTCCATTGACAGGTTAAATGAATGAAGAAGATGTGGTACATATATACAATGGAATATTACTCAGCCCTTCAAAAGAATGAAATAATGACATTTGCAGCAACATGGATGGACCTGGAGATTATCATACTAAGTGAAGTAAGTCAGACAAAGAAAGACAAATATCATATGATATTGCTTATATGCAGAATCTTTAAAAATGATACAAATGAACTTATTTACAAAACAGAAACAGACTCACAGACTTAGAGAATGAATTTATAGTTACCGGGGGAATGTTTGGGGGGAGGAATAGTTAGGGAGTTTGGGATTGACATGTACACACTGCTATATTTAAAATGGATAAGCAACAAGGACCTACTGTATAGCACAGGAAATGCTGCTCAATATTCTGTAATAACCTAAATGAGAAAAGATTTTGAAAAAGAATAGATACATGTATATGTATAGCTGAATCACTTTGCTCTACACCTGAAACTAAACAACATTGTTATACAACTATGCTCCAATATAAAATAAAAAAAAATTTTAATGTAAAAAGAAAAAATTCTGTGGGTACAAATGAGACACAGCTACCAAATTATCCAATATAGAAATTTGAGCATTTGTTATATTCTTTTTATGTCTTCTCTGCTTCAACTTTCTCCATGCCCACTACAACTATCTCATAATAGGAACCAAATTCTTGACGTTTTTGTCATTGTCCCTTTCTAATCCATTCTTCAAACTGAAAGCAGAATAATATCTTTAAAACCAAAAAGATCACAATGTGTTAAAATCTTTCAATAATTCTCTATATCCCCAAAGATAATGTCCATACTCCTAAACGAAGCAAACAAGAACTTCTATTACCTGGATTTTTTACTTCTCTGCCTTACCACTGGCCAGGCCCTTATTTTTACCCTCACAGCCATACTGGATATCATGCAATGTTCTGGAAACACTGTGTTCTTTTCACGTTCAATCATTTTACACATGCTTATCCTCACTTTGGAATAATCTGGCTCCACTCACTCACCGTGGAATATTCTGCCTCGAGACCTCAGAAGGCTTTCCTGACCCCTTACAATGTTGGCTGGTCTTACAATTCCTTATAACAACCTCTGCGTTCACACTTAGGTTTCTTTATTGAATAACCTCTTTTCTGTATCTTCTATTAGGCAACAGGTGTCTTGTGGTCAGGCATTGTGTCTTAACCTTGAACGCTAGTGGCTCCCTAACACAGTGCTTGGCATGTACTTGGCATTCCAAAATATTCCAGAAAATTAATGAATTTGAGATTCACTCCTTGAAATTGAACAAATGTTTATGTAAACAACACTTTTCTACAGAAATACATTTTGTTCCTTTTTATTAAAAATGTTGTCATGTCTCTAAGGAGATATCAGCCCAGTTTTGTTTACTAAGTGTGGGTGGAATAGGGGTGGTTGTGGCAAATAATGATAAGATTTTTTCCGTCATTATTTGCTAAAAGCTAATAGAATCCCAGTACAAACTGCATTTTCTAAGGATACTTTCTGCGTGAGGGACCCATTAATAATCAACAGCATTGTTAAGGATTAAAAGAAATTATCTGTGAAAGGATTTAGTTAGCAACTCAGTTCTGATTAAGCATAACAAACGTTACATTTGTTTACCTATCAATAGTTGCCTCTTAACTGATCTGCCATACTTTCTATCCTTGACTGCTACTTACTCCTCCTGTTGTCAAATTTTTGAGGGAGAAGGCTCAGGTTGTATTTAATTAGTCCAAGAGGTTCATTTGTTGTACTTTGAATGTGCTGACAGTTGATTCTTTTAAGCTTAGGTTAACTTTCTCCAAATAATTCATTTTAAAACAAAGAATGAGTGTTTTAAATGCCATTTTCAAAAGTTTAAATTTCAAACAAAATGGAGATTTGTTTTCGCCTGTAATATCTCGCTTGTTTATCATGAGGATCTATATCAAAATTAGGAATTATCCATGCTGGTAATACTTGAAGTACATGAAAGCCTGCATTCTTTTCAAAAGTATTTTGTGAATTCTAAACTCGGAGGTAGGCAGTGAGGATGCTATTTTTCACATTCCCAAAGTTCACAGTCTTCTGTAAAAGAAAATTTAAAACATAGCATAGTGATACCATTGTAGTCATAAGTACAGGGGTTTTCCTATCACAAGGGAAGGACCAAAACAATGGAGGTTTTATTGATGTATTAAATATTGGTCATTATCCCTTATTTATGGAATATCTTCTCAGCTGATTGCAGAGTCTGAAACAGGGAAGTTTCCTAAACATTGTAATCAGTGCCAGCTTCTCTTCTCCCCTCCACAGTCCCCTCAGTTTTTGTTCTCACTAGGCACTGGCTTGAGAAATCATCTTAGTTTCTGCAGAAGTCAGTTGGCTTTTCTGGCATGAGTAAAACAAAGTTGTCAACCCCAATACCATCTTTTTAAATATTTTTATTGGAGTATAGTTGATTTCCAATGTTGTGTTAGTTTCAGGTGTACAGCAAAGTGATTCAGTTATACATGTACATATATTCATTCTTTTTCAGATTCTTTCCTCACACAGGTTATCACAGAATACTGAGTAGAATTCCCTGTACTATACAGTAGATCCTTGTTGGTTATCTATCTTATATATACTAGTGTGTCTATGCTAATCCCAAGCTCCTGATTTATCCCTCTCACCCACGTTTCCCCTTTGGTCACCATAAATTTGTTATATCTGTAAGTCCGTTTCTATTGTGTAAATAAGTTCATTTGTATCATTTTAAATTATATTCCATGTATGAGTGACATAATATGATATTTGTCGTTCTGTGACTTACTTCACTTAGTATAATAATCTTAAGGTCCATCGATGTTGCTGTAAATGGCATTATTTCATTCTTTTTTTTAAATTTTTTTAAAGTCATATATATATATTTCGTTTGCTTAATATAAGTTTTTTTTTTAACATCTTTATTGGAGTATAATAATTGCTTTACAATGGTGTGTTAGTTTCAGCTGTATAACAAAGTGAATCAGCTATACATATACAGGCATCCCCATATATCCTCCCTCTTGTGTCTCCCTCACATCCTCCCTATCCCACTCCTCTAGGTGGACACAAAGCACTGAGCTGATCTCCCTGTGCTATGCGGCTGCTTCCCATTAGCTATCTATTTTAGATTTGGTAGTGTATATATGTCCATGCCACTATCTCACTTGGTCCCAGCTTCCCCTTCCCCTCCCCATGTCCTCAAGTCCATTCTCAATGTCTGCATCTTTATTCCTGTCCTGACCCTAGGTTCTTCAGGACCTTTTTTTTTTTTTTTTACATTCCATATATATGTGTTAGCATACGGTATTTGTTTTTCTCTTTCTGACTTACTTCAACCTGTATGACAGTCTCTAGGTCCATCCACCTCACTACAAATAACTCAATTTATGGCTGAGTAATATTCCATTGTATACATGTGCCAAATATTATTTATCCATTCATCTGTCGATGGACACTTAGGTTGCTTCCATGTCCTGGCTATTGTAAATAGAGCTGCAATGAACACTGTGGTACATGACTCTTTCTGAATTATGGTTTTCTCAGGGTATATGCCCAGTAGTGGGATTGCTGGGTGGTATGGTAGTTCTATTTTTAGTTTCTTGATGAACCTCCAAACTGTTCTCCATAGTGGCTGTATCAATTTACATTCCCACCAACAGTGCAAGAGGGTTCCCTTTTCTCCACACCTTCTCCAGCATTTACTGTTTGTAGATTTTTTGAATATGGCCATTCTGACTGGTGTGAGGTGATACCTCATTGTAGTTTTGATTTGCATTTCTCTAATGATTAGTGATGTGGAGCATCCTTTCATGTGTTTGTTGGCAATCTGTATATCTTCTTTGGAGAAATGTTGGCAATCTGTATATCTTCTTTGGAGAAATGTCTACTTAGGTCTTCTGCCCATTTTTGGATTGGTTTATTTTTTTGTCATTGAGTGGCATGAGCTGCTTCTATATTTTGGAGATTAATCCTTTGTCAGTTGCTATGTTTGCAAATATTTTCTCCTATTCTGAGGGTTGTCTTTTCATCTTGTTGTTTATGGTTTCCTCTGCTGTGCAAAAGCTTTTAAGTTTCATTAGGTCCCATTTGTTTATTTTTGTTTTTATTTACATTTCTCTAGGAGGTGGCTGAAAAAGGATCTTGCTGTGATTTATATCATGGAGTGTTCTGCCAGTGTTTTCCTCTAAGAGTTTTCTAGTGTCTTGCCTTACATTTAGGTCTTTAACCCATTTTGAGTTTATTTTTGTGTATGTTGTTAGGGAGTGTTCTAATTTCATTCTTTTACATGTAGCTGTCCAGTTTTCCCAGCACCACTTACTGAAGAGGCTGTCTTTTCTCCATTGTATATTCTTGCCTCCTTTATCAAAGATAAGGTGACGATATGTGCGTGGGTTTATCTCTGGGCTTTCTATCCTGTTCCATTGATCTATATTTCTGTTTTTGTGCCAGTACCGTACTGCCTTGATTACTGTAGCTTTGTAGTATAGTCTGAAGTCAGGGGGCCTGATTCCTCCAGCTCCATTTTTCTTTCTCAAAATTGCTTTGGCTATTCTGGGTATTTTGTGTTTCCATACAAATTGTGAAATTTTTTGTTCTAGTTCTGTGAAAAATGCCATTGGTAGTTTGATTGATAGGGCTTACAATGAATCTGTAGATTGCTTTGGGTAGTATAGTCATTTTCACAATGTTGATTCTTCCAGTCCAAGAATGTGGTATATCTCTCCATCTGTTTGTATCATCTTTAATTTCTTTCATCAGTGTCTTATAGTTTTCTGCATACAGTTATTTTGTCTCCTTAGGTAGGTTTATTCCTAGGTATTTTATTCTTTTTGTTGCAATGGTAAATGGGAGTGTTTCCTTAATTTCTCTTTCAGATTTTTCATCATTAGTGTATAGGAATGCAGGAGATTTCTGTGCATTAATTTTGTATCCTGCTACTTTACCAAATTCATTGATTAGCTCTAGTAGTTTTCTGGTAGAATCTTCTTTAGGATACTCTATGTATAGTACCATGTCATTTGCAAACAGTGACAGCTTTACTTCTTCTTTTCCGATTTGGAGACCTAGGGACACATACCGAGTGACAGTGACGGGATGGAAAAAGATATTCCATGCAAATGGAAATCAAAAGAAAACTGGAGTAGCAATTCTCATATCAAACGAAACTGACTTTAAAATAAAGACTATCGGGCTTCCCTGGTGGTGCAGTGGTTGAGAATCTGCCTGCCAGTGCAGGGGACGCAGGCTCGAGCCCTGGTCCAGGAAGATCCCACATGCCACGGAGCAGCTAGGCCCGTGAGCCACAATTACTGAGCCTGCACGTCTGGAGCCTGTGCTCCACAACAAGAGAGGCCATGGTAGTGAGAGGCCCACGCACCGCGATGAAGAGTAGCCCCCACTTGCCGCGATGAAGAGTGGCCCCCACTTGCCGCAACTGGAGAAAGCCCTCGCACAGAAACGAAGACCCCACACAGCCATAAATAAATAAATAAATAAATTTAAAAAAACAAAAAAAATAAAAAATAAATAAAAAATAAAAAATAAAGACTATCACAAGAGACAAAGAAGGACACTACATAATGATCAAGGGATCAATCCAAGAAGAAGATATAAGAGTTGTAAATATTTATGTACCCAACATAGGAGCACCTCAATACATAAGCCAAATACTAACAGCCATAAAAGGGGAAATCGACAGTAACACAATCATAGTAGGGGACTTTAACACCCCAGTTTCACCAATGGACAGATCATCCAAAATGAAAATAAATAAGGAAACACAAGCTTTAAATGATACATTAAACAAAATGGACTTAATTGATATTTATAGGACATTCCATCCAAAAGCAACAGAATACACTTTCTTCTCAAGTGCTCATGGTACATTCTCGAGGACAGATCATATCTTGGGTCACAAATCAAGCCTTGGTAAATTTAAGAAAATTGAAATCTTATCAAGTATCTTTTCTGGTCACAATGCTATAAGACTAGATATCAATTACAGGAAAATATCTGTAAAAAATACAAACACATGGAGGCCAAACAATACACTACTAAAAAACCAAGAGGTCACTGAAGAAATCAAAGAGGAAATAAAAAAATACCTAGAAACCTATGGGATGCAGCAAAACCTATGGATTGCTTCCCAAGAGGGAAGCAATACAATTGTATAGCAATAAAATCCTACCTCAGGAAACAAGAAACATCTCAAATAAACAGCCTAAACTTACATCTAAAGCAATTAGAGAAAGAACAAAAAATCCCCAAAGTTAGCAGAAGGAAAGAAATCATAAAGTTCAGATCAGAAATAAATGAAAAAGAAATGAAGGGAACAATAGCAAAGATCAATAAAACTAAAAGCTGATTCTTTGAGAAGATAAACAAAATTGATAAACCATTAGCCAGACTCATCAAGAAAAAAAGGGAGAAGACTCAAGTCAATAGGATTAGAAATGAAAAAGGAGAAGTAACAACTGACACTGCAGAAATACAAAGGATCATGAGAGCTTACTACAAGCAACTATATGCCAATAAAATGGACAACCTGGAAGAAATGGACAAATTCTTAGAAAAGCACAACCTTCAGAGACTGAACCAGGAAGAAATAGAAAATATAAAGAGACAAATCACAAGCATTGAAATGGAGACTGTGATTAAAAATCTTCCAACAAACAAAAGCCCAGGACCAGATGGCTTCACAGGCAAATTCTATCAAACATTTAAAGAAGAGCTAACACCTATCCTCAAACACTTCCAAAATATAGCAAAGGGAGAAACACTCCCAAACTCATTCTATGAGGCCACCATCACCCTGATACTAAAATCAGACAAAGATGTCACAATGAAAGAAAACTATAGGCCAATATCACTGATGAACATAGATGCAAAAATCCTCAACAAAATACTAGCAAACAGAATCCAACAGCACATTTAAAGGATCATACACCATGATCAAGTGGGGTTTATCCCAGGAATGCAAGGATTCTTCAATATACACAAATCAATGTGATACACCATATTAACAAATTGAAGGATAAAAACCATATGATCATCTTCATAGATGCAGAAAAAGCTTTCGACATATTTCAACACCCATTTACGAAAAAAACCCTCCAGAAGTAGGCATAGAGGGAACTTACCTCAACATAATGAAGGCCATATATGACAAACCCACAGCCAACATCGTTCTCAATGGTGAAAAACTGAAACCATTTCCTCTAAGATCAGGAACAAGACAAGGTTGTCCACTCTCACCACTATTATTCAACATAGTTTTGGAAGTTTTAGCCGCAGCAATCAGAGAAGAAAAAGAAACAAAATATTTTTAAAAGGGATTTATTAATAGTCTCTCATTTTTAAGAATATCACAGCCTAAATAGCAAAATTGAAGCATTTATTCATATTAAAGTGTAATGTGAAAAGTTTTACTTTAAATAATGCATTTCTAAGACTGGATTTTACGCTACTGGTGGTATTTACTAAATTCCTTGTATGTCAGCCTTTTCTTAAACAGTAGGCTTTAGAAGCAATGTTCTGTAAAGATTTCATTATTTACGATTTTCCAAATGAAGAATGGTGCTGAATACTTTAATTCACATATAAACATCATAATGTGCCTATCTGTTTAAAAGACCAGTTACTTGTTTATACGTTTTCTCTCTACTAACATAGACTGTCAAAACACAGATGAGTTGACGAACAAAGAAAGACTGGAGGACATAGAGCTTCACTTAAAGTGCTTTAATTATCCTTGCAATGCTCTCTAGAGTCAATTAATTTAGAAAGGTGCCTAGATTGAGGAAGGTGCATTAGCAGTCCTAGCTATAAATTCAACAATACAGTACGTCTTTGCCCATTTTTAAAATGTGCATAATAGACTATTTCTAGAACGTTGCTTTTACTCTGCTCAACTAAGATGCTATCTTTTTTGGTCACACACACAAGTGTGTGTGTCACACACCCATATAGGGTTTTTTTACCCTATAAGTATCATGTAGCTATAGAATTTGATGGGTGAGAAACAACTGCATAATAGTAAGGGAATTTAAAGTCTTCGGGCATTTTTTTTTTCAAATAAAACAGTGGATAAGTTTTGCTCTGTTATAGAATTGAGTATATTGTTTCATATTATATCTGAAATATTATGGCATTATAAGATTTTTTAATCATACTACCCTTGGTTTTTTTTTTTTTTAACCCTTGGTTTTTAGAAGAATTATGATTCATTAACAAATCATTTTTATATGCAAATATGCAGCCTTAGTATCAGCAATAACTATAACACTTTTATTAAATTTTATTTTATTTTGATTTCTAAATTCTTAGTCAAAATGTTTTATTTTTTCCCTTATCCACATATAATATTGATTTTTAATGCTTGTTTTTAGTTTTCTGAATTTAAAAATCTTTTCTTTCATTTTTATATTAAAGAAAAAATAATGCAGCAAATGCTTTCTCACAATAACTAAACTGACAAATCAGTTGAGCCTGTGTGTGTGAACATTCACATTTTTCTCTTTTAATTGATGGCCTAGGGGAGAATGGAATGAATTATCTCTAAAGATGCAGACAAGATCTATTGACACATTTTTTACTTAGTAGACTGCCTCATAGGAAGATACCAGTAATATTCAGTGAAATCAGAATTCTTTGTGGTAAGAAGATAACACTGTCTATTTTTATGAGTTAAGAGAAGAATGCCTGTAGAACATTTTCCAGAATAATTTAAATAATTATTTTATTCCTGTTACGTGTGAAATTGTGTACCCCTCCCTCAAATTTATATTTTTAAAACCTAACTCCCAGTACCTCAAAATGTGACCTTATTTGGAAGTATGATCTTTAGGTTAAAATGATGTCATTAGGGTGGACCCTAATCCAATATGACAGGTGCATTTATAGAAAGGGGATGTTTAGAGACATGCCCACACATGAGGAGTTTGCCATCTGAAGAGACACAAAGAGAAGATGACCATCTACAAGCCAAAGAGAGAGGCCTGGAGCAGATCCTTCCTGCACAGCCCTCAGAAAGAACCAATCTTGCTGACTTCTTGCCTCCAGAACAGTGTGAGACAATTAATTTCTGCTGTTTAAGCAATCCAGTCTGTGGTACTTTGTTATGGCAGCTCTAGCAAACAAATACCACCTCTACAATACATATATGTTTTAAAAAATGAAAGTGATTGATTGCTTTGAGGGAGTGGTAATAAACAAAATCATCCTTCCATATCCTATCTGGACTTTGGGTCCAAAAGTCTAGCAAAAGTAAAACTCATTTGAGAAGAGTTTTATGTAATAATATTTTCTTTTAAAATCTCATGAAATAGATCACTTTGAAAGTGTAAATCAGGAGCATAATTTCCAAAATTAATTTTTAAATCAATTATTATGTTTCTTTTAGAAACCAAACACTTGAAGAGTGGAAATACATGCCCACTTTCTCTAGATTCTCAAAAGGATCATTTCAGAAGGCATATGGTGAGTTAGCCTGACCCATGTATGTCAGCTATTTATTTTCACAACTTGTAGAGAAAGCAGGGCTATTTTAGTAGCAGAAGTTACCAGAAAGTTATTTCCATAACCTTTTCCCCAGCATTATGCATGCTAGAATGAATTAAGAAATCCTACTTTAATCAGATATTTGACACCAGCAAAATGAAACTCATGATATAAAATATTTAATGTTAAGAACAATAAAATTAAAAAATTAAAAAAAATAAAATATGCATTGATAATTTTGTATTGTACAGTGTAAAAGTAGACAAATTTTATTTTTATCAGTGCTTTTCTTAAGTTAATGCAAAACTCCATCCCATTATATACAGTCAATATATTTCACATTTGGTATTACTTGGGAAATGCCAGTAGAGATGAAGAGGAAAAATTTAGTTGAGCATTTAATAGTTTGTGGTGACTTATAGATAAATATTACATCTGTCCTGGTATTTTCTCCAGTTAACCTTTTAGGGCTGACTGTGGGAATGGAGAGACAGCAGTATTTGAGAATGACAGGCTCTCATGCGCCTGTTTCTTATCTATGGCAAGTAACAAATCTGTCAGTTACTTTCCAAATTAAAGAGACAAACTGTGACCCAGACTAAATTGGGAGCATGTTCAAAGTTTCAGATTCAGTGAATCTAGTACTTTTGTGTTCCTTTATGAAACATTTTAAGACTCATGCTTAAATCATCTATATTTAAAACACCAATTTAAAGTTATTAAAGTTATTTATTGTGAAGCTTATACTCTACTAAACTTTTTAAATTATACATTTATTTATGGCAGAGATCAAGATGGCAAAGTAAGAGGATGTAGAGCTCACCTTTCCCAATGAATATATCAAAAATACATCTACATATGGAAAAATTCTCACCGAAAACTAACTGGAAACTGGCAAAAGACTCCTGTACAACCAAGGCTGTAAGAAAGATGCACACGTAATCAGGTAGGAAGGGAAGAAAAGCAATCAGGTCAGGACCTGTGCCCCAGGGAGGGGACTCAGAGGAAAATGAAGATTGCACACTTGCCCTGGGGAGTGAGCAGATCAAGCCACAGACCGGGTGTCCTAATCCTGGGGTCCTCCACAGGGGAAACAAGCCCCTTGGCTGGTTGGAGAACCACTGGGACAGATAGAAAGGCTAGACAGGCCTAGACTCCATTTGTGAGGAGCATGTGCAGGCTGGCAAACCCCCGGGACAGGGCAGAGAGACATCTGCTTTAGTGGCTGCTGAGTTTCCCATGATTGCCTTGCCAAATACCCCGGTCCAAGCCAAGTGAACACTCTGGCCCTGCTCACTCCACGCCACAGCACAGCACTGGATTGGGGGCAGCCAGGGCCAAGGAAAAGACTTGACCTTGGGATTCAAGAGGCAGCCTGGTCCCAGAGCAAAGCCTGAGTAGGGTGGTGGTGGTCACTGTTGGTGCTTACTCAAGTGGCACCCCAAAGCAGCCCGATTTCTAATGGTAGCCATTCTGCCACAGCTCACAACTCCCATACACACAGAAACAACACACAGGCCCTGACTTCCCAGGGGAGTGGTGCCACAAGAAGGTGGGGGACAGTGAGCAGCTGTGAGAGACAAACTGTCTTGCCCCCGAGGCAGTGGGGAGAGGTCTGACCTGGCAGCTGCCACCCCAGCTTGCTGTGACTGCCTTGGTGTGCACCCCAGCCCAGCGTGAACTAGCCGAAGCCCTGCTCAAACCACACCACAGAGCAGCAGTGGATCTGGGGCAGTTGCAACTGGAGCGAAGACTTGACTGTGGATTGCATCTGAGCAGAGCTGCAGATGACTGCACAGCAACACATCAGACCTCTGTATATGCACAGACTCCACTTACTTCAGCACTCCCCTCCTTTGGGACAAAGGTCCTGGTGTGGGGAGAGGACAAAACACCCACTTAAAGGAAAAAGAGCCGGCCCAAGTCCAACTATCAGGGCTTCTACTCCAGCAACTTGGAATCAGACCCTGCCCCTGACAGGTCTGTGAGGGCTACTGAGCAGAGAGGAACTCTCACCTAAAATCTGGTCCAGCTTTAGCTCCTCTATCTCCAGCCACATCCACTACAAAGGTGATAGCTGCCAGCACACCCTGAGGAAAGACATGACTTGTGTCTACATCAAATCCAGCCCTCTTACCAAAAGCATTGGGCATGTACAATCTGCACAGGGATGCTCCCACATAAGAACACCTCTTCAAGACCACAGTAGGTGACTGTTCCACCTAAATGCATAGAAGCAGAGAAAGTTAAGGAAAAGGAAAAGGAACTACTCTCAACTGAAAGAACAAAAGAAAACCCCTGAAAAGATAGATAAATAATGAGATAGTGATAAAAACTTTACCCAGATAAAGAATTCAAAACATTGGCAATAAAACTGTTAACAGAATTAGGAAAAATAATTGACTAGACAATGAACATGTTAACAAGGAACTAGAAAATATAAAAAAGACCTAATCAAAAATAAATAATTCAGTAGCTGAAATTAAAAAAAAAAAAAACCACTAGAAGGAATGAATAGCAGACTAAGTGATACAGAAGAATGCATAAGTGATCTGGAAGACAGAATAATGGAAAACACCCAATCAGCAGTACTGACAGAAAAAAAATTAAATAAAAACAATCCAAGAGATTTCTGAAATAACATTGTGTTCCAACATTTGCATTATAGGAGTTCCAGAAGGAGAAGAGAAAGAGAAGGGCATCCAATGTGTATTTGAAGAAATTACGGCTGAAAACTTCCCTAACCTGAAGAAGGAAACAGATATCCAGATACAGGAAGCACAGAGGGTTCCAAACAAGATGAACCCCAAACAGACCCAAACCAAAGTATATCATCATTAAAATGGAAAAAGTTAAAGAGAGAATTCTAAAGGGATAAAGAGAAAAACAAAGAGTCATATACATGGAAATCCCCTTAAGGCTATCAGCTGATTTCTCTGCAGAAACTTTTCAGGCCAAAAAGGAATCGCATGATATATTCAAAGTGCTGAAAGGAAAAACCCGGCAACCTAGGATACTCTACCCAGCAAGATTATAATTTAGAATGGAAGGGGAGATAAAGAACTTCCCAGAGAAGCAAAAACTAAAAGAATTAAGCAATACTAAACCTATCCTAAAAGAAATGTTGAAGGATCTTCTCTAAATGAAATAAGTAAGAATATAGGAAAGGGAAAATCCCACTAAGAAAAGCAAATATACATTAGGGATGGAATATCACTTAAATAAGCCAGTACATAGGTAAATGACAAAAAAGAGTAAAAGCAACTATAAATACAATAAATAGTTAAGAGATAAGCATGAAGATGTAAAATATGACATCAAAAACAAAATGTGGGAGATGGGAGTAAAAAATATAGATCTTTTAGAATGTGTTTGAACTTAAATGACTATCAGTTTAAAACAAGTAGATATAATTATGGGTCAACATACATGAACCCCATGATAATCACAAATCAAAAACGTACAATAGGTACACAAAAAATAAAAGAAAGGAAAATGAGCATACTATTAAAGAAAATCATCAAACCATAAGGAAAGAAACAAAGAGAAAATGAACAGAGAAGAACTACAAAACAACCAGAAAATAAGTAATAAAATGGCAATAAGTATATACCTACAAATAATTACTTTCAATGTCAATGGACTAAATGCTCCAGTGAAAAGACATAGGGAGGCTAATTGGATACAAAAAAACAAGACCCTGTAATATGCCATCTACAAGAGACTCAATTCAAGCTGAAGACACACAAAGTCTAAAAGTAAGTGAATAGAAAAAAATATTTCATGCAAATGGAAATGACAAGAAAGCAAGGCTAGCAATACTCATATCAGACAAAACAGACTTTAAAACAAAGACTATAATGAAAGACAAAGAGGGCCATTATATAATGATAAAGAGATCAATATGAGGAGAGGATATTATACTCATTAACATATATGCATCTAACATAGGAGCACCCAAATATATAAAGCAAATACTAAGAGATATAAAGGGAGAAATTGACCATAATAGGAGACTTTAACACCCCACTGACATCAGTGGCCAGATCATCCAGACAGAAAATCAATAAGGCATCAATGGTCTTAAATGACATAATAGATACCTACAGGACATTACATCTCAAAACAGAAGAATACACATTCTCCTCAAGTGCACATGAAGCATTATCCAGGATACATCACATGCTACGGCACAAAAGAAGTCTCAACAAATTTAAGAGGATCAAAATTATATCAAGCATGTTTTTGAACCACAATGGTATGAAAATAGAAAGCAACTACAGAAAGACAAATGGGAAAAGAACAAACACGTAGGTACTAAACAACTGGCTACTAAAAAATCAATGGGTCAATGGAGAAATCAAAGAGGAAATTGGCAAATACCTTGTGATAATAAAAATGGAAACAACTCTTGAAAATCTATGGGATGTAGCAAAAGCAGTTCTGAGAGGGAAGTAATGATACAGGCCTTCCTCAAAAAACAAGAAAAATATCAAATACACAACTTAACCTATAACCTAAAATAATTAGAGAAAGAACAACAAATAAAGACCAAAGTCAGCAGAAGGAAGAAAATAATAAAGATCAGAGAGGAAATAAATAAAATAGAAATCAAAAAACACTAGAAAAGATAAATGAAACCAAGAGCTGCTTTTTAAAAAAGATGAACAAAATTGATAAACTTTTATTTAGTCAGGCTTGCCAAGAAGAAAAGACTGGACCCATAATACTCCTAGAAGCGAACACAGGTGGAATACTCTTTGACATAAATCATAACAATATTTTTTTGGATCAGTCTTATAAAGCAAGAGAAATAAAAGTAAAATTAAAAATGGGACCTAATTAAACTTAAAAGCTTCTGCAGAACAAAAGAAACCACCAATGACATTAAAACATGACCTATGGAATGGGAGAAGATATTTGCAAATGATATGACCAACAAGAAGTTAATATCCAAAATATATAAACAGTTCATACTACTCAATATCAAAAAAAACAACCCAATCAAGAAATGGGCAGAAGATCTCAACAGACATTTTTCCAAGAAGACATAAAATGGCTAACAGGCCCATGAAAAATTGCTCATCACTAATTATTAGAAAAATGAAAATCAAAACAGCAATGAGATATGAGCTTACACTGATCAGAATGGCTATCATTAAAAAGTCTACAAATAACAAATGTCAATAACAAAAATGTCTACAAATAACAAATGTCAAATAACAAAAAAGTCTACAAATAACAAATGAGGATGCAGAGAAAAGTACACTGTTGTTGTACACTGTTGTTGGGAATGTAAATTGGTGCAGCCACTGTGGAAAACAGTACAGAGTTTCCTCAGAAAACAGAAAATAGAACCACAATATGATCCAGCAATTCCACTCATTGGTTTCTATCTGGAAAAAATGAAAACAGTAATCTGAAAAGACAGATGCAGCACAATGTTCATAACATCAGTATTTACAATAGCCAAGATATGGAAGCAACCCAAATGCCCATCAACAGATGAATGGATAAAGAGGTAGTGGTATAAATATATACAATGGAATATTGCTCAGCCATAAAAAGAATGAAATTCTGCCATTTGTAGCAACATGGATGGACCTAGAGAATATTATGCTTGGTAAAATAAGTCAGACAGAGATAGATAAATACTGTATGATATCACTTTTTTGGAATCTTAAAAAAATAATATAAATGAATGTATATGCAAAACAGATATAGACTCACAGACATGAAAACAAACTAGTGGTTAACAAAGGGGAGAGGGAAAGTAGAAGGGGAAATTTAGGGGTATGGGATTAAGAGATGCAAACTACTATGTATAAAATAAACAACAAGGATATATTATATAGCACAGGGAATTACAGCATTATTTTGTAATAACTTTTAATGGAGTATAATCTGTAAATATACTGAATCATGATGCTGTACACCTGAAACTAATATAATATTGTAAATCAACTGTACTTCAATTAAAACAAAAAAACCTCATACATTCATTTTTTAAATATTAAATTTAAATGATTTAGGAACATAGGAGAAGTCAGATCACAGACAAAACATGACATAAAATACAGGTAAAAACAAAAATGTACTTATGTTTAATATTGAAAATTTTCATATAAAGTCTGATATTAATTCCTTGCTTTCCTCTGTACAAGCTATTGTGATTCAAATGATTTAAGTATGAATGGTCTTGAATATTCTAAATTTTAAATTCATAGAGTTCTGCCTTATATTTTATGTAATCAACTCTTAAAAAATATTTATATGCCTGAGATTTAATTTTGATAAATCAAAATAAATGTTTTTCGTTGTTTTTGATGCTTTATTTACCTGCCCTAAACTTCATTCTTCTAACTCTTGACAATATGTTTTATCTATATTTTATCAAACAGTGCTTCTAATAATGTGCTTTCTAGAAAGAAAGATTTTATTTCTTTATTTTAGAATGTGTTTGAGTCTATATGACTCTCAGTCTAAAGCAAGTAGATATAGGAAGGGGTTAACATACTAAAAAAACAGGGTAACCACAAATCAAAACATACAGTAGACTCATGAAAACCAAAAAGTAGAAAACACAAGCATGAAATAATAGGAAATTATCATCAAACCACAAAAACAAAAAGAAAGGAACAAAGAAGAAACATAGAATCAACTGGAAAACAAGGTTTAAAATGGCAATAAATACATATCTGTCAATAATTACCGTAAATGTCAATGGACTAAATGCTTCAATCAAAAGACATAGAGTGGCAGATTGAATAAGAAAACAAGAATCTACAATATGCTGCCTATAAGAGACCCACTTTAGGCCAAAGGACACACACAAATTGACAGTGAAAGGATGGAAAAAGATTATTTCATACAAATGGAAATGACAAGAAAGCAGGGGTTGCAATACTCATATCAGACAAAACTGACTTTAAAAGAAAGGCCATAAAGAAAGATAAAGAAGGACACTATATATTGATAAAAGGATCAATACAAGAAGATTTTACCCTGGTGAACATATATGCACCTAATATAGGAGCACCCAAAAACATAAAACAAATACTAACAGACATAAAGGGAGAAATTGACAGGAATACAATATTAGTAGGAGACTTTAACACCCCACTCACATCAATGGACAAATCTTTTAGACAGAAAATCAATAAGGCAACAGAGATCCTAAATGATAAAATAGAACAGTTAAACTTAGTTGATATTTTCAGGACATTATATCAAACAGAACAAAACTCCAGAATACACATTCTTTTCAAGTGCACATGGAACATGCTCTAGGATTGTCCACATACTAGGGCACAAAACAAGCCTCAACAAATTTAAGAGAACAGAAATTATCTCAAGCATCTCTTCTGAGCGCAATGGTGTGAAAATGGAAATCAACCACAGAAAAAGAAATGAGAAAAAAAATGCTTACATGGAGACTAAACAACATTCTACTAAAAAACCAATGGGTCAATGATGAAATCAAAGAGGAAATTAAAAAATACCTTGAGACAAATGACAATGAAAACACAACCATACAAAATCTATGAGATACAGCAAAAGTCATTCTTAGAGGGAAGTTCATAGTGATATAGGCCTTCCTCAAAAAACAAGAAAAGGGGCTTCCCTGGTGGCACAGTGGTTGGGAATCTGCCTGCCAATGCAGGGGACATGGGTTCGAGCCCTGGTCTGGGAAGATCCCACATGCCACGGAGCAACTGGGCCCGTGAGCCACAATTACTGAGCCTGCGCGTCTGGAGCCTGTGCTCCGCAACAAGAGAGGCCGTGATAGTGAGAGGCCTGTGCACCACGATGAAGAGTGGCTCCCGCTTGCCACAACTAGAGAAAGCCCTCGCACAGAAACGAAGACCCAACACAGCCATAAATAAAAATAAATATAAAATAAATTTAAAAAAAACAAGAAAAATCTCAAACAACCTAACCTACCACTTAAAATAATTCGAAAAATAAGAACAAAAAACCCTCTAAAATCAGTAGAAGGAATGAAATAATAAAGATCAGAGAGGAAATAAATAGAGATTAAAAAAGCAATAGAAAAAAATCAATAAAACTGAGAGCTGGTTCTTTGAAAGGGTAAACAAAATTGACAAACCTCTGGCCAGGCTCACCAAGAAGAAAAGAAAGAACCCAAATAAACAACATAAGGAATGGAAAAGAAAAAAAAAAGGACACAACAACCAATACTGCAGAAACACACAGACACACACACAAAACATAAGGGAAAATTATGAACAATTATATGCCAACAAATTCCACAACCTAGAAGAAATGGACAAGTTTCTAGACACAGCCCACCAAAATAGACTCAAGAAGAAACAGATAATGTGAACAGACCAATCACTAGAAGTGAAATAGAATCTGTAAAAAAAAACCAACAACAACAACAAAAAAAAAAAACAACTCTCTACAAACAAAAGTCCAGGACATACGGCTTCACAGGCAAATTCCACCAAACATAAAAAGAAGAACTTATACTGATCCTTCTCAAACAATTTCAAAAGATTGAAGAGGATGAAACACTTCCAAAGACATTCTATGAAGCCACCATCACCCTGATACCAAAACCAGACAAGGCACCACCAAAAAAGAAAATTACAGTTCAATATCTTTGATGAATATAGAGGCAAAAATTCCCAACAAAATATTAGCAAATCGAATCCAACAGCACATAAAAAAGATCATACTCCATGACCATGTGGGATTCATCCCAAGTTCACAAGGATGGTTCAACATTTGCAAATCAATCAATATGATACACCACATAAAAGACAAAAACTACATGATCATCTCAGTAAATGAAGAAAAAGCATTTGACAAAATTCAACATTCATTTATGATAAAAACCCCAAAGTGGGTGTAGAGGGAACCTATCTCAACATAATAAAAGATATTTATGACAAAACCACAGCCAATATAATACTCAGTGGTGAAAAGCTGAAAGCCTTTCTGCTAAAATCTTGAACAAGACAAGGATGCCCACTCTCACAGCAATCAGACAAGAAAAAGAAATAAAATTTATCCAAATAGGAAGGGAAGAGGTAAAATTGTCATTATATGCAGATGATATCATACTATATATAGAGAACCCTAAAGACTCTACACAAAAACTACTAGAACTGATAAATAAATTCAGTAAGGTAGCAGGATACAAGATTAACATACAGAGATCAGTTGCACTTCTTTACAGTAACAGTGAAATATTAGAAAGGGAATATAAAAAACAATACCATTTAAAATTGCACCCCCCCAAAATAAAATACATAGGAATAAACCTAACCAAGGAGGTAAAAGACTTATACACTAAGAACTATAAAACGTTAATAAAGGAAATTGAAGATATATCATGCTCTTAGATTGGAAGAGTTAATATTGTTAAAATGGCCATATTACCCATAGCAATCTACAGATTTAACAAGATCCCTATCAAATTACCCATGACATTTTTCACAGAACTAGAACAAATAATCCTAAAATTTATATGGAACCATGAAAGACCCAGAATTGCCAAAGCAATTCTGAAGAAAAAGAACAAAGCAGGAGGCATAACCATCCCAGACTTCAGACAATACTACAAAGCTACAGTAATCAAAACAGCATGGCATTGGCACAAAACAAACATATGGATCAATGGAACAGAACGGACAGCCCAGAAATAAACCACTTTGCTTTCTTAAAGAAGAAAAAGTAGAGTATAGCATTTAGTTTTACAAGATGAAAAGAGTTCTGGAGATGGATAGTAATGATATTTGCACACTTATGTGAATGCACTAATATCACTGAATTGTACACTTAAAATGATAAAAATGGTAAATTTTATGTTATATGTATTTTACCACAGTAAATATTGAAAAAAATTTTTGAATCATATAAAAATTTACATATAATGAAAACCTTTTTTTCCCACCTCATTTGAAAGATTAATACTGTAAGAATAACATCCCTTTTTTAACGCAGAGCCAAAACATAAAGATTTTTCATTTTCTTTTCATTTTTCAAAACTTGAGCAATAGATTGTAAAAGAGTTATAGTTTAAATGACAGACACAATAACCTGAAATAAATATTAAGACATGCATTAGATTGCTTTGAGACTCAGTGTCTCATTGGTGCATATATTTGGAGTAAAACACAATTTGCCTGGAAAAATGCACTCACTGGAGTTATATCCCAATGTTCTAACCCAAATGAAGCATATTAGTAAGACTTAACCTGGCAAAATCTACATATTCAACAATATTTAGACAGTTATTGAAAAACTCCAGATTTTTACTAAGCAAAGAATTTTGAATCCAAAAGTAAACTGAGGAATTCAAACTTACACATCAACTAAGAATTTTTTAGGGTTAAAATTCATATCTCCAAATTCCCAGTATTGTAATTTCTTCCCCAAATTACACTGCCTTCCAACATGCAATGATCTTATCTTTGGTTGACAGTGAAGGTACATGGGAGATGTAACTGCTACAATTCGACTATGGCAGCAAATGCCAATCTCAATATTCTTTAGGCAGCACATGACATTCATTGCAATGGTTTATTAAAAACAACCTTTATCTGCATATAGAAGGGTTCTACTTGTTTGTTGATGGGCGTTGGCGGGAACTAATGCCACATATTCAATAGATTTTTTAAAAATATAAATTATATGGCTATTTCAAATCTTTTCACCTAATACAATTAAAACCTAGTGGCAATAATTTTGATTAGTTGAAATTTGGAAATATACATAATATTTGACCTAAACACAGTGCTTTGAAAACCAGGCTTCATGTCTCCACATATAGTTTCAAATCCTAACTCTTCCACTACATCCTATCCTTCCATGAACAACTTGCTTCATTTATCTAAGCATCAGTTTCCCTTAAGTAAAATGGGGATAAATATCTACTTCACATAGTGGTTGTGAAGTTAATGTATATAAAATCCTTAGTGCTGTGCTTGGATTGAGGAGAGTCCACAACTCTTATCTCTTATTGTTACTACTAATTATTGATAGAGATAAAAACAGGTTATTGAGTGGGAAAAACTCTCATAACAACATGTTTTGCATTTAGTAACAATGAAACAATAGCAATAACACTACATTTTTCTTTCTGCCTTGTTTTCCCTTTGTGTAAGACTCACAGCATATTTTTCTAGTACTTTTTATTCCAGTTTAATTTTTTTCTGATATCAGCTTCATCAGCACTAAGGGAGAATATGAGTTCCTTAAAAACCAGGGCTTCTGTAGGTTTTGTTAGTGTATCTTAAGGCTGTAGAACAGTGCCTAAACCATTTTAGGCATTCAGTAAATTTTTGTTAAATAAGTGTTGATTTCCATTTGTATAATATTTTTCACTTATTAATTAAGAATTGTTTGATCTACTTTTTGTCTTCCTTGATTTCCAATAGAAACAAACTCCACATATTATTAAAAACAGCTCTCTGGTCCCCACATCACTCCACTTTTGATACCTCAGAGCCAAACACTTTCCACTCTTTTATCTTGTCACAGATTTTTTTGTTTGTTTTTAAACCTCCATATACCTAAATAATATTATCACATAAATACTTCCTAAAAACATCAGTTTTAGAAATGTTTTAACTTCCTGCAATTGAAGATAAACATTTGTCTGATATATTACACTGCATCACCAAATTCAGCACACATTCACACAGGCATTTGTACTCACACATGCTAATATATCAATAGTATCTATAGTCTATAGGTTGAAAATAGTTACTTTGTCTATAATATTATTCATTGTTTATATTATTAAGACTACATAAATGCCATTTGCAGCCTAACCTCATAGAATTCGATTATCTTATCTTTTCTTGAGTAATTTCTTGTCCCTGAAATTAATAGTTATCTTATTTTTCATTTGCTTAATCTTTTATGTACTTAGCATACATTCAGCTACAAATACTCCTTCCATCAAATTATCTAAATCTTCTTTAGCAAACTAATTTGAAAAAATGAAAAACTGAGCAATAATAAGGATTAAAAATTATTTGAAAATCATAGCCATATCCATGTCCTGCAGCTGCTGTAACAAATCACCACAAACTAGGTGGCTTATAACAACAGAAATTTGTTTTCTCGTTGTCTTGGAGGCCAGAATTCCAAACTCAAGGTGTTGGTAGGGTCGTGTTTCCTCCAGAGGCTCAGGGGGAGAATCAGTTCCACAAGTCTCTCCTAGCTACTGGAGCTGGTGGCAGTTCTTGGCATTCCTTAGCTTGCAGATGCATCACTCCGGTCTCTGCCTCCATCTTCACATTGGCTTCTCCTCTGTGTCTCTGTGTTTTCTCCTTTTCTGTCTGTCCTCAATCCCTTTTCCCAAGTAAGGTGACACTCACAGATTCCAGGGATTAGTGTGAGAATATATCTTTGGGAGATGCCAACATTCAACCCACAACAGTAACATTCTGTTAAAAATTATGTGTTTTCCCTCCAACTTTTTTCCTAAGGAACACAAAATCGTATGTATTTTTAAAAATATGCTTAATGTATAGGATGTATCATATAAAATTTTGTCTAACACATAAATTTCAATTGTAAAAGAGGTAAAAAAAGAGTGGATGCACAAAACAAACCACAAAACTATATTTACTAATGCATAACAAAATAATAGTGTTACTAGACCAAGCATCTTAGGACAGATGATATTCATTGTGTGTGCAATGTAGCAAAACAATGCAAGATATGGAACTGACACAGTGCTGTGCTTATCAAAAATGGTTCACAGAGCACATACTACTAAGACGTGACATCGTATCTAAAATAAACAAAATTATTCCCCTGCAAATGTGAAAAATAAGCTCAAGTACTGTGATGTGTTGATTAAATAATCTCAATTCCTCTAACACCATGAGAAAATAATTTGGTTTAACTAGCAACTGTGTAACTTTGATTCTTTTTAAAATATGAAACAATCCACAGTAAAACAGTAAATGGAAAACTTTAGATGGTTGTAATCTACAGAGGATTATGAATAAAGAACAATATACAGAGATCTGATACCCTGATTAACCTAAAAGAAATATTGTTAGCTTTTATTTTAAACTTAGCTCTCAAAGATATTTTACTTCTTTTAGTGTTATCAGCGTTTAATATTATGCAATTTCCTCGGTATTTTACATGAGAATAGAATGGTTTTGAAATGCGGTCATAAAACTCAGTGTATACGTGACAAATTTAAAATGCTAATACTTCTTTATGGCATGAAAGATTTGCTGATTCAAAAAGCAATTACAATTCTAATTTATTACCATACTATTCCAGCGGCAAAATCCATTTTCTAATATACTGACATTTATATTGACGTCTGACTGTTGGTTTAATTACAGTTAAGCTGTTAATAGAACATCAACTCTGCATTGTCTTTCTAGATAACTTTTCTAGGTTTGTGTGGTTTGTCAGTTCAACTGGTTAAAGACTGTATGCCACGAGTGAATAAGATTGCTGAATGGATAATCTAATTCAGTCATTAAAAGAAAGCCCTTCTGCAATCAACATAATTCTTTCCCTTTTATAATGATCAAGTCAGCTTTACTTTGATGAAGCATATTGGTTAGGAATTTGTCCTAAAGCTATTTCGAGAAATCTAATAAAGTGATAGCAAATAAATTAAGAGTTATTTCTCTTTTACATAAAAGAAGTTCAGACGTAGGCAGCCTAGAGACTGCATAGTGATTCCTTCCAGCTTTCTCTTTTGCAGCACTTGTCTACCTGCTCTCAGGGCACCTGCCAGAGCTTTGGCTTATGTTGGTCATGTTTCAGGAAGCAGGATGGCAGAATCAATCAAACAACCCATGAAACCTCAGAGTCTGTTTTCCTGTTAGGGAACTTTTCCAGAAGTGTTACACAGTAACTCCCTTTATGTTTATTGACTAAAAACATATCACATGGCTAACTCATCTTGCAGGGCTGCCAGTGGTAGGCAGAATGGCTCCCCAAGGATATTCATGTCTTAGTACCAAGAACCTTTGAATTTGTTACCCTATTTGGCAAAAGATTCTTTGCAGCTGTGATTAAGATGAAAGACCTTGAGGAGATTAAACTTGACTCTTAGGGTGGGCCCAGTCTAATCACAAGTCTTTAAAAACTGAGAACCCTACGCAGCAGGCTCAGAGAGAGAGAGAGAGATGGAACATGAGAAAAGCTCAACCTGCAGTTGCTGGCTTTAAAGATGCAAGAAGGTGTTCACATACCAAGGACGGTGGGAAACACCTATTGGATTGGCCAGAAAGTTCGTTCAGGATTTTCCCTAACATATTCTGGAATAAAAGCTGGAAAAGTCAAGGAAATGGATTTTCCACTAGTGCCTCTAGAAAGGAATACAGGGTACCAACACTTTGAGTTTAGCCTGTTGGAACCTATACCAGACTTCTGACCTACATGACTGTAAGATAATAAATGTGTGCTGTTTTAAGCCATTAAGTTGGTGCTAATTTGTTTTGACAGAAATAGAAAACGAAGAAATAAATTTTTTTTACCTGTGGAGGATTAGTGCCCCCAACAAAATAGGATTTCCTTGGATAAAAAAGTAGTGAATGGGTATTAGATAGGCATTACTTTAATATTATCAACCTTTCTGCCCTCAGCCCACCTCCAGTGAAAAGCAAAATAATTAGAATAAACTAGAATCCCAACCAATTTAGGATGTTACTAATCTGGTAGGTAAATAGTCCAAACTCTAGATAACACTAGTCAATAATATTTAATATAACAAGATTTTTAATATTTACCTTTTAGTATTATAAAGTAAATATATGCACTAAAATTACTAAGGTTGTGGTTTCAGATTTTTATGACTGGTACTCTCTTTTCCTGGAATCTTTTATGTCTTATCTTTCACAACTTTAAGGTCCCATCTTAAATATTTTCATTGCCAGGAAGGCTCCCTTGACCACCCCTGCCTGAATGGTGTAATTTACCACATCCCCTCCCATTTCTCTCTCTACAGCATTACTCTATATTATTCCTGTCACAGAGTTAGTATTTATTACTGTCTAAAGTTACTTGTTCATTGAAGGTTTTACTTGCTTTTTTCCTATTGCTCCTATAAGAATATGAGTCTTATCGAGTTGGAACTCATTATGTCTTGTACACTCCTGTATCTCAAATACCTAGAATAATGTTTGGCACTTAATATGCACTCAGTAAGATTTCTTTGAATTAATGAGAGCCCAGAGGGCTTTAAACTCATATATATAATGAGTAAATTTTAATTGTTTAATATATGTGAAAATCATATAGTTGATGTTGTATTAGTCAATAAAAATATATTAGGTGCTGTAACAGAAGTATGAGCTAAAAATATGAGTCAGGCAGCATTTAATAATGATGTATTTTGCACTGCATCCAAAAACTGACAGGAGCAGAACGGACTAAGTTTATTCTAAACAGAAGAAAAGTATACGAAAAAGCAAAAAATCCTGAAATAGTCTAAAAAAGCAGTCCTCAAGTTTCAGTGCTCATGTGGATCACATGAAGTGTTTCTTAAAATGAATATTCCTGACGCCTAATCACAGAGGTTTTAAGAAATCAGACCCCACTGAGAAATTTTTTAACAAGTTAAAAATAATGGTGAGCAAGTAACTAAAAAGTCATTAGAGTTTTATGAATATTATGGAGTTTTTACCTAAATGGAAAGAGAAATGGATATAGAATTGTTTCAGGAAGAATAACTGGACTCAAATAATATAAAATCATGGGACAATTGAGAGACATTTCTGAGGTACAATCAATAGTTGTGATGGATAATTGGATGGGGGAGAAATGTATAATTTGGAGGCTATTGCCACGTTTTCCTCTGAGAAAAAACACTACAGGTAGTTGAAAAGGAAAGGGAAAATTTACTTTTAAAAGATAAACTTGGTTATTTGGCGGTGCCTAAAAGTTGGTTATTTGGCGGTGCCTAAAAGTTATTTTTCACATGGTTACTAAAAACAAAACAAAAACACACTACATCTTGTAGTTTTATGACCTTGTGTAACAGTCTCCAATATTAAATTTGGGTTGGTTCATGTGCACTGATTTGGGCAACAGGATGCTAATAAGCTTGATGTAAGTGAAGCGTTGAGAAGCACTTTCACATACGGGGTTGTTCTCTTAAAATGTAGCCTGGATTCTCCTTGGAACTTAGCTATCATGCTTTGAGAAACCAAACTCGGTAATATGGAAAGGCCACATGGAGGAGAACCCAGACTGTGAGCAAAGACTGATACTCTAGTCAACAGTGAACACCTACTTACCTACCAGACAACAGCTGAGCCATCTTGGTCTTGTACTCCCCAGCAGACATAAAGTGTCCTTGTTTTAAGCCTCTAAGGTTTGGAATGGTTTGTTCTGTAGCAATAGCTGAGTAAAGCAGAATTTGGTATCTAGAAGTTGGGTGACGCTGTAAACAACAACAACAAAAAGTATGATACTGGCTTTGGGACATGAAAGGTCGATAGGTAGTATGGATATAAGCTATAACGACATTGGCGAGAGCTGGAAGTTCAGTGAGGAAATTTTTATTGTGAACTGGAGAAAGTGTAACGTGATATGTAGAGGAAGAAAGTGTGACAACAACTGTCATCTGTAGTAATGTGGAAGACAGTAAATGTATGCAGTGAACGTGTTTATCTGGCTAAGGTTAACAGGCAGAATTGTGAATGATTTCCTTTACTGAGCATAATAAAGTAAGTTTAGAGGTGGATGAATTAAAGAAGAAACTGCTCAGTTTTAAAGCAGAATCTGGAGGGAAAATATTTAAACCAGAACCATTTGGGCTAGGGAATAATACTGTTTTTCATTCTCTCCTTCTACAGCTAACAGAAGAATCTCAAAGGTCCTGAGGATCTCAAAGATCAAACCCAGGGTGCTACCAGTACAAAAGGAATCAGATTCAAGATCAAGTCCAATACATAGCTGTAAGGCCCTTTGTGACAACCTCAGAAAGATTTAAGGGCATTGTCCTACAGAACCCTGACTCCCGAAGTGGAAGGGGGCTTATCCCTAGGGGATTTGTGGGTGGTCTTCTGTCTAATGAGTAAACCCAAAAATGATTCACAGGAAATTAATCTCACATGTTTTCAAATGCAGAATCTTCATGGGATCATCATAGCTCGGACTAAAAACGTAGAGACGGTTGAAAATGAAAAGATACCTTTGAGTCCCCAGTCATCTCCCACCTTTTACCAAGAGGAAGCCAACTGAGAAAGTTACTTACCCACAAAAATGGGCTATTTCTTATGGAAAAGGAAGTATAATGCAGAAGGTAGTTTCAGAAATCCAGAGGACAGAACCAAGTACCAAGGAAATCCACTTCCAGGGAGTAAACCTCATCACTAATTAATATGCATTTCCTGCCCCCAGAAGAAAAGGAATATTGGTAACATGCAAATGCTTTGGAGCAGTGATTTCTAGGTGCCGCTGATTCACTCCCTCCTTTATTTATTTATTTATTTACTTGGCCGTGCTGCATGGCATGTGGGATCTTAGTTTCCCTACCAGGGATGGAACCCACGCCCCCTGCATTGGAAGCACGGAGTCTTAGCCACTGGACTGCCAGGGAAGTCTCTCCACTCCCTCCCTTATAACTCAATTGTTACTGAGATTATTCTATCTCAGTTTCACCATTATTATGTTGCCTGTGTCTCATGAGTTTAAAAGTAGGTAAAGACTGAAAAAATAGATAAGAACTTCAGGTAGGAAAGAACTGTACTTGAAAAGCTACACCTGAACAAATTGCCCCCAAATGACTTCATTGGTATTTAGACCTGATTCAGATGAAGAGATTCTGTATCTTAAATCTGAGCCCAGTTTTGTAATCAAAAAGATAAGTGTATTTTGTATGTGGGAGGACTATGACCAGAGGTACCAAAGGCAGACTGTGGAAGTCTTTGACATCGCTAACTCCCAATAAACCATACCTCTTAGTATTCACACCCTGTGTATACCCTTACCCTTGAGTCAGGTCACATCCTGTGATTGTTTTAATCAAGAGACTACAATAGAAAAGTGACGTCATGTGCAATTTGCAAGCCTTTAGAAGCTAGCATCTTCAGCTTTTGTGCTCTTAGGAACTCTGAATTATGATGTGATAAATCCAGGTACCCTGCTGAAGATACCACATGAAGAAGCCATGTGGAGGAGGGTCACTGAGACTACATAGGAAGACAAAGGTCTAGTCATCCCAGAGTCCAAGCTGACTCCAGCCTTGAGCTAACCAATTGGTTAAATTAAGAGGAATGGAGCCTGGCAAGACCAGCAAAACTGTCCAACAGAACTCAGCCCTGATTTCAGGATTATGAGCAAATAAAATATTTCTTGACTCAAGCCACTCAGTTTTGTAGTGGTTAGTTATTCAGCAATATATCACTAAACCAAAATCCAAGTGGAAAATGCTTTGAAAATAAGCATATGCTGCTAAAATATAGTTGAGGCCAGACAAACAGATATGGGACCGGTCATGACATCAACTTTTATAGAAGAGCTGACACCATTTTAGGGGATAATGTGACCTAGAAAAATATGCAGAAGATTAATTCTAATGGCAGAAAGATAGATATCCCCAATATTTAAGATGCACACATGGAAGATCCACCAAAAGAGATTAAGAACTGTCAATAATTAGGAAAGAGTCATGGAAGCCAAGAGAGAAACTGACTGTATCTAGTAAATATTGAGGAGAGGTCAAATATAATTTCAGTTTGCAGGTCTACTGTTTTGGCAATGAAGAGGTCATCAGTGCCTTCCATGTTAGCAATTTCAATCAAGTGTTGTAAGTAGCGTACGCATTTTGCTAGATTGAGAAGGAACTGGAAAAGTAAAGTGAAGGTATATTGGGGTTGGGTGTGTGTGTGTGTGTGTGTGTGTGAGTGTATGTGTTTTGGATACAAAGTTGATCATATATTTTAGATTGGCATTAAAAAGGTAGAAGAAAAATAGAAACTCAATGAAAGAGAAGGGGAGGAGTCAAAATGAATAATTGATTGTTCATGATAATAGAATTGTTGGGATCCTATTTATTCTTGAAGAAGAGGAAAGTAGCATATTTGTCTTTGAGAAAGAGGGAAAGTCTCTGAGAAGTGATGACTACATATGCGTACTACCTTAAAAGAAATGTGAGGAAATTAACTTGCTAGTAGATCTACAGTGATGTACTCTATTTCTTCAGAAAAATTCGGCCTTGAATTTATTACACAATTGACTCATCAACAGACCAAAGTAATCTCATTTATTTAAAAAATGGCAGGAAAAAGAAATATGTATTTACTTTTTGACTCAAAACCAGCAGGTTAATTTTTCTATATTAATTTATCATTAGACATCACTATTTCTTATGTAGAATAAGATGTTTTTGAATGGTAATCTTTTTTGTGGCTAAGCTGATGTTATGAGCCATGTTACTTATCACTTATTACTCAAACTTTGTTTCCTTTTAAATAAAAGCAAAACTTTTAGCTTTTGTTAGAAAATTTTGTTTTTAGGTACTCAGATCTGATTAGAACATTTTAATATCCTCATATAAAAATAGTAATACATTTTAGATCTGCATGTTCTTTGCATTAAAAAATAAACCAAATAAAATGAAAGATAACAGAATATTTCAGTAAGTTACATTAGTCTATCCAGAAGCATTTGAAGAAAAATTCAGAAAATAAAATATTATATAATGTCTACTTATTCTTTCTGAATTTCGTATTAGAAAAACAAACCTCTAATATTGTTGCCACTGGATATTCTAAATAGCAGCAAAAATATCCAGCTATAGATTGAGAAAGCCAAGTAAGTGTGTGTGTGTGTGTGTGTGTGTGTTTATATGTATTATACATATTTTACTGGCATTCTTACTAATTTACATTTATCAAGCAGAAGAATTACAAAATTATAAGTCATGTCCTAAATTTTAATTCAATAAAACAGCAGAATTATACTACAGGAAGAAAAAGGTATTGATTACTTTCCTGGAAACCACATGAATATTTCATTTGCTGTGAAAGACTAGGTAGCAAGAAGTTATTCAATGTAAACTGAAATCTAAATCAGCAGGGAACAATACCAGGTATCAGAGCAATGGATAAGACCTTGCAGGATGACTTCAATGCAGTTGAAGATGTACATACCCTATAACACAGCAATTTCACTCCCAAATCTGTAACTTTGAGAAAAGTTTACATATATGCATGGAGACATGCCCAAAAATGTTTACTACAGAGTTGCTTGTAAAAACAAAAGAAGCAAACTTTTAAATGTCAATAAACAGAAAGATTAATTGTGGTAGATTCAGCTAAAATGAATAATATATCATTATATGGAACAACATGAATACACCTCCAAATCAGCCTGGCTGGAAAAAAAAATTGTATAAATGGTATCATACTTTATATATCCTGCAAAGTTGAAAATGTAGACAATGATACAATACACAGATCTATATATAGATAATAAAAAAACAAATCTGCCCAGGAATAAGACACACTAATTTCATGAAATTAAAAACATTTGGCAGGTGTGGAGGGGGTCGGAAGAAGAATAAGGGAGAACGTGATAACTAAGGAGAAAACAGGACAAAATAAATATATTGGCATATTTGCTTCAAATCCATATCAATTAGATAGATAGATAATCTCCAAGGCAAATACGGCAAATTATTAAGGCTTGAGAAACTTGATTGGTGTAAATGAGTATCTGTTATTTTTTTCTGCATATAATTTTATGTGCTTAAACTATTTCAAAATAAAAAGAAATAACCATTAAGATGACAACGATGATGATGATAATAATAATAAGAAAAGTCACTGAAGACCTGGTGACTTCTTGCATATGCAAGAACTTCTAGTGTGAGACTCAAAAAATAAGCATATGTCTCTTGAATAATTTCTTTCTTAAATAGCTCTACATATGAAAGCAGTTTGGCAACTTTTATAGTGAATATATACTTGCTAGTATGTAATAAATTGATCTAGTACAGAATTTTATAGGTGCTCAGTTCAGAGTCTAATATCAATATGAAGAAAAATGTCCTGATATGTAACAATCTAAAAAATGTTCACTTTAATGTTATGATATTCTCAGAGGATTGTGATGCTTCAAAGAGAAAAGTGATCCCCTTTAATGTAAAGACCAATGGTAAAACCCAAGCCAAACCTGAAGCATCAATTTTTCGGAGAGCAGTGAATTAACCCTCCTAGCACTATGAAAAAATGAAAACTACAAATAAATATACTGGCATGTCACAAACAATGCCATGTGCCCAAAGTAGCCAGTCTCAAATATTATCAGTGCCTATTTTGTACCAACCACTCTTCTAAGAACTCCCACTATGAAGAAGACGTACAGCCCTTACTGTTAGAGTTGACAGTAAACGGAAGTAAGGAGAGGCAAACCTGAAAACAAATTACAAAAGTGTGATAGACAGTATATCAATAATAACATAGAAAGTTTTATAAAATGAGGTAAAACATAGATGTAGATGTAGATACAGATAGAGATTATAAGTACAGTTATCTTGGAAGAAGCCTGGGTTTACTGATGCACAAGGTTGTTGATTTGAGCATTGTGTCTACAGGAAACCTAACTGTGCAAAAAAAAAAATTGTTTTAGTTGTCAAATTGGTCAATCAAAATATTAGTTTATTGGAAACATTTTTTTTTTTTCATGCTGAAGCATTATAGCACCTCTGTGTGAACAGTTCAGGAGATTTCAAACACGTTTTAGTATAATTCCAAGTTAGCAATAATAGAGTAAAGCATATTACTCTTGAGAAAATTACAAATCATGGAAAGTGATGAGTAATTTCAAAAGGTCAAGTATTCTTTGTTCATTGATTCTTTATTGAAAATGACATCTCATATGTTTTAAACTTATGATTAGCTTTACTAATCATAAAACAATAACTTAATACATAATTTATGCCATCTTTGAAGTAAATTAATAAGACAAGACTAGTCTGAATATATGTCTCTGGACTTTTATTCAACTGTTCTTGGTGAAGTTTTCCTGCTTGAATAGCTCTAAAAGACTATCCTAAATTGAAAGTCAGACACATTAAAGATATTAGTATGATCTTTACGCTCCTAAGATCAGCCCTTCCCCAACCTCAACCTCTTTTCTAGACCTTGAGTTCCTGTAAAAAGATAATTTTTACAAAGGGAAAAATCATGACTTTTGCATAAGTACAAAATGAATATGTGTCAAAAATTTTACTTAACTAATTCATGAATGAGGGAACTAGCAAGGTGTCATAAGCTCGTTAAAAAAATAATTCAAGGAGTATATGCAAATATGTTCAATGAGGTATGCTAAAATGAAATTAACACATGCAAAACTGACATTTTTCACAGGAGAGGGGGAGTTATGCACCTCCACTGGACAGCTCCTTTTCTCTGAAAGAAGATTATTTGCATCACTATTAATTTTCCACAATGTATCAAACTATGAAATACCCTAAAGACTTTGAAAGATGCAGACCTCCATCCATAAAATCAGATAACCTGATAATTTTTTGCCATTTCAAACTCCTTCACAACTTTTTTTCCTGACCAAAGCTAGAAAAGACATAGAAAAATATGTGTAGAAGTAACTTAGAATGTTCTATTAATTTCTTGAAATAAAGAGCAATCAATAGAAAAGTCTCAAAATTGCCTCAATAGGGTACAGTTGGGTTTAGGATTGTAGCAATCTTAGAAACTCTTTCTCCCATGAAGGATACCAGAACAGAAGGCAGAAGAGATGTTTTTGATGTCTCTCTCTTCTTGGATCTTCTATTCTCCTCAACCTCCCGCTAACTACTCACAGTATCCACGATGTGTAGTGCTGTCAAGTTGAATCAAGGCCATTCTTATTTTGGATTTTCAATCAAGACTTTATTGTATCATCAGTTCTGATGGACTATGTGAAGCCTATGAACAGGAAAAATCGGGAAGACTGGTATTACTGCTCTTATACCAAAAATGCCTGCAACAAGACAAGAAACAAACAAGAACAAAAACTTATTCAGGCAATTTTCAAGCAATTCTGTCTTAAGGTTTGCAAAACATTCTGCCTTAAATTAATGTGAAATCCTTGACAAAGAATGGGAGAGAAGGAATTCTAAATTCTTCCAATTTTGTCTGAAAAAAATGCTCAGTGTTCTGGCAAAACTCTAAAAATATAATGCCTGTTAATATCTGTTATTTTAACAAAGTATGAGAGCTATGAATTAAAGTTTTATATACATGTAGACTTTTATATAAATATATATAACTATAGTAAATATATATATAAATATATTTTATATACAAATTTATATTAATATAAAAAAGTTTATATATATACAAAACTTTAATTATATTTATAATAAAACTTTAATAAATATATACCCATCTTGCCCGCCTTGTCCAGCTTCTTCATGCCTTGGTCTTTACATTCTCAAAACTTTTTTTTTTGTAAACAAAATCCCTGGCACTCAAATGATTATCTTAGAAATGAACTGAAAGAAATTGTTTCAGAAAGTAACAATGGCATTCCTTTCTCTTTGCATTTCTGCATTAATAATGTAAATTCTTCCAGAAGCAAAAACTTGTTTTAATTAATAAAGGGAAAGTTACACAGAATTTGAAAAATAAAACATTTATTAGTATTTTGATTTATTATTTCCCATTATATTTCTCTTCACTTATGCTGTATATTGGCACTGTTGAGAAAGCCAAATATATGTTCTCTCTTGCCTTTGTGTTAAAATTCCTCCTCCTTCTTCTCCTCCTCCTCTTCTTTCTACTTCTACTCCTCTCTTCTCTCCCCTTCTTCTTTTGATTTCTATCTATATTTACCTCTCCATAACCACCAGCTTTACATCTGCCACCACCTGGTCAACCAAAACTCTTAGTTGAGAACTAGGTCAAGATGAGTCAATGAGTCAGAGCTTCTATTATATAACATTGATTGATGTATTGAAATTCTAATCATTGATCTAATGGTGACATGGCTCAGAGACTTGTACCCGTACATCCATGTTAAGTAGTAGCTTTATACAACTATAACTTCAATCAGCACATTTTTTAACAACTCCTGTCAAAAGTGGGGGAGTCCTAGGCCTACCAAACCTCTACTGTGTGTAATGCATATATGTGTAAACATACATCATTTAAAATTGGCTCAAATACAGTATATTCAGAATTTGGGGGGGAAGTCTACGTTAATAACATTGTTCTTTAGACCTACAGTCATTGAATATACAAATATATATACATCGTATAAATATATGTGTATATATATGCGTGTAATTATACAACAGTATTTTCTCTATAAATACAAAAATACATACCATAATATATGCATATCTGTAAAATATAAAATAGAGCTATAGAGTCCAAGTAATAAGATACACTTTCTATATGAATCTGTTTTGTTCCTAAGTTTTGGATAACAAAATAGCAGAAGCTGGTACTGCAACGAATAAATACATGCCTATCTCAAAAATTTTACACCAGTCTACTACATATCTGAAGTCAAGGAACAAGAGTTCAGATAGCCAGAGAGAAGCCTATGTATTGAATGGGTCTTAATTGTGGACTTAATTTGGCTCTTTGATGGGATTAGGCAACTCTGCCCCCTTGTGGTGTTCAGTGGACTCGTAGCACCAATCTCCTGCAGATCATGTAAAAAGTTTGGAAGCAATTCTTAACTGTCATTGACTGTGCCTAAGCATTAAAATCAAATGCCTAGAAAGTATTTTGATATTTATAGGGCCCAGGAATATTGGGAGGAAAAAGAGAAATCATTTCTGATTAGGGTAGAGAACTGCTGAAACAAACAAACAAATTCTCAGTGGCTTTACACATGATTTGTTTCTCACTCAGTATGGATATTTGTGTTAGGCAACCTCCCATAGTAATGCAGCAACTCAGGCTTCTGTCTTACGGTTGTGCTGTCTTCTAGGTCCTTTGAATTCTCTGCTGGATGCCCAATCTGGTCAGCAGATGAGGAATAAAGAAAAGAGAGAATTGTGTGGGAAGCTTTTGAAGGCCCAAGCCTCTAAATAGTATATGTGATTTTTATCGATATTCCACTGTCAAAAGAACCTAGTCACATAGTCATACCTATCTGCAATGGTGGCTGAAAATTGAGTCTAATTTGGTCAAGAGAAAGAGAAATGAGTTTGGCCAAGAACTAGCTAGCCTCTGCCTCTTTTTCTACAATTAGGTCTCAGATGAGTATAGATCCCACTCATTGATTCATAACCCTAAAAAGAAACTAAACTGGAGGTAAAAAACAATGTACCCCCTTAGAGAAAGTCATTATCAGTGATGTAAAGTCCAGCAGAATAGGCCATACTAAAGATCATTATCCAGGTGTCAGGAATAGCAGTGATAGGCTTTCACCCAACACAGTCTCCTTCCTCAGGTTATGCATTCTTACTCCCTTATCCAAGAGCTCATCATTCTGGGAAGTGAGGCAAATCACTAAAATCCCATAAGCTCTCAATTAGAAATGTCTCAGAAGAGCTGGTCAAATAAGTAGAGGGTGCTGGGGAATAAAATATTGAGGTGTTTATTTTCCATAAGATATATCAATATATTAGAATACAATTCATACTGTGGGGTGGAAAAAGATGTACCATCTGAGGGAAAACAAACTTGCTCTAAAAACAAAAGCAAAAGTGAAAAGGTGGATAGGTTTGTTTGACACCAAGTCTGCTATCTACAAAAATAGTCTATCACTGAGTAAAACCTTGTCTCATTGATTTTGAAACAGGAAACTCAAAACCAAAACCTTTCTAAGTGCCCCTAATATTAGGCCTATGGGTAAACTTTTAGCTTCAGTATCCTGAAGGAAGATACTGGGTACCATGTAGTCCCTCAGACCATTAATATCTTTCCTAGTATTGAGGCAGAGAGGAGGGAGAGGGAAAATACTCTTTGTTCCCCTACTACTACCCATTGTGATTAGCTATCTGCTCTTTGCTTGGTTATCGTAAGTTATCTTCTGTGAACTGCATCATATATTTGGTCTTGCTGTCTTTTTTCCTGTTGGTGTTTGCTGCTTTTCTGTCTAACCCATACTGCCTCTAGTGGCAAGCACCGGAACACTGACTCACTTGGGAGGGTGTATTTGTAAGTTCTTTGGAGTGCCATGTCCTACCCAATCCTCTAATTTGGAGAATTTGTATCAGGCTTAACTTCTATTTTCCCACTTCTCCTATGTCTTCCATCACACAGTCTCTTGCTTCCAGAAACCTATCTCCAGAAAACTGCTTTCTTGAGCTGAAATTGTGGGAAGCTAAAGGAAGACAGCTGACATCCCAATTGTCTCAGCAATGACTATTTGATTTTCAGGAAACTCATACAAAATTGTCACATCAACCACAGAAACGTAAATATGCCTTCACCCCTACTCCCATCCATATGACCTCTCTCAGGTCCATTATGTTTCTTTCAGGCCATTTTCCTAATGCCCCAGCTCTGTGATTTCAGAGGATGAGCACATTTCAGACAAAGGATTATCACCAGTCCTTGACTTGCTTGGAAAGGAGAGATTTGTTTACCTCCTGAATACTATAGAAAATGAAGTAAAGGGGTGATACCATATGTTACCCTCACCAAAAGGAAGGGAAGGGCAAAGGGATGGGCAGCCCTCCATTCTTCCACTCTGTTCCCAGGGAAGATCTCTGATTGGTCCATTGTATATAATTTGCACATTCATAGGCCAAATTCCTTGCTATGGATTTGTACTATGATTAACAGGTTTGTGTAATATGCTCAGCCTTGTGTCCATAATAGCGGGGTACATCAACTGTTGCTCCAAAATAATCATGGAAAATAGGAGGTGAAGTTTCATAAAGGAAGTGCTCTTACCAGAGGAAAGAGAAATACTGTGAAGATAAAATTAAATATCTTTCAACACATAAATAGAAAGAGAATATATGTGTAGACTTGCACACAGATTTCTACATATCTTATATAGTAATATAATTGTAGAGAGGAATAAAAATGTAATAGGAATAGGGCTCAACTTGAAGTTAGTAGACTTATTTAATGTCTTTTCCTGGTTCTACTGTTAATCATTCTCTGGCCTTAGGAAAATCTTATTTTCTTCTGTGATCATTTCTGTCTTCCTAAAATCAAGGTTTGGGCTACATTAGAAGTCAAACTCAATTTCATATGGGTACTAAAATTATAACACAGATGTATGACATTGGCAAGGTAGGGCTATCCATCTAGCTTCTCTTTATTTGCATATTGAACAAAAGAGAATAAAAGAAAAGTGTTCTCTCATTTTCTTGAACTATGTAGGCTTCTAGGTACATCTGACATTTTATAAACCTTGAGAGTTTGGCAAAGACAAGCTATCTATCCAGTGAATACTCTTATTCTCTCTTTCACACTGTAGAATTGAAGGAGATGCAGGCAGGGACTTCATTTCTCAGCCCAACCCTTGCATCTAGGTGGCATATGGGGCTTGTTACACCAAAAGAATGCCAGGAGAAATGGTGTGCATCACTTCCAGGTCGTGGAATTACATAGATGCAGAATTATGAAATGTATATATTACGTACACCCTTTCTTTTCCCTTCCACTAAGTGGTCACAGATGATCTCCAAATCTCAGGGGATCTAAAAGTCACAAGATGAAAGGAAAATGAGTTCTTAAATCACCACTTGGAAGAACACACACACTGAACTATAATTAAAAAAAAGAAATAAAATTATTTTGGGTTAGGTCACTGAACATTTTGTTGTTTCTCACAGAAACTAAACCTGCTCTAACGAATATAAAAATAAAAAGGGAAGAGAGAAATTGTCTTTACTCAAAAATATATATATGTACATGGTGATAAATGGTAAGAAGACACTGTTGTAGCGTCTTGGAGACCACAGTGAATGACTGGGACAATCTTGAACCAAAGAGCACATACGAATTTTCTGTTTTTCCCGTAAGAGTTTGAATTCCAGTAATTGTGGGATTTTTATCTATTTTGTTTATTTTAATTTTCTGAGAAACTAGAGGAATATTATGCAGAATAGGCTATAAATAGATATTAGTTTGAATAAACAAACGAAGGAATAAATATCTTATATAAAGGAGTCAGTTGCTAACAGCTGTAGTACATTGCTGTTATTCAATAACACAGATTTTCTTTTGTCAGATTTTTTCCTCTTTCAAGAGAAGCTGTAAATGTGGATATTTTATGTTGATTCAAAACATTTGAAAACACTTCATAGACCAAAGAAATAATTTCTGTGAGTTGGACTGAGCCCACTGGCAGCCAGTTTGTGACCTCTGAATCGTAGTATTGATTCTCAAACCTGGATGATCTGAGTGCTCTTGAGAATCCCTTTGGGAGCTCTATGCTAAAATTTAAAAAAAAAATGTTGGCTCTCCTTTCAACCTATTAATTAGAATCTCTAGGAGTGGGACACATCTATATATATATACACATATGTCTTAAAAGTTCCTCAGGTGATTTTCATATAACCTGCCTAGAATTAATCCATGGAATAGTATTAGGAATCACTATATTATATGACTTCAACTTGTATGCTAAAATTTATATTTTCTGGCATAAAACCTAATAAGAAATCAGACTAAATTATGATAGAATTTTAGAACCCCAATAATTTATACACAGAAAGTTCTTCTTTATATTATTTCATTAATATCTTACCTTTTTGCATTCATGAGAATTTCTAGAATTTCTTTCATATTACTAACAGTCAACACATATCTAGCCTTCATAATGTTACTATGTATTATCAGAGATAAGTTATAAAGATACTGAATAAATCTATAATATATTCAATACCTAAGAAATGAATGAAGCCTTAGGTAAATTGAAAACACCAGTGTTTTCCAATACCTAAAAGTAATAGTTACCAGATTTCATCAACCCACTTTCTTTGACTATGGAACAACTTTCATCTTAACAGAGTTGGAGCAAATATTAAAAGAAATATTTGAATATTAATGTGAAAATAACACCCACTACCAAATATTGATTTGAAATATCAGTAAGTAATTTTTACAAAATTTAATTAGACTAAGTTAAAGAATAATCAATTTACATTTTGTCTCACATCAGGGATCTTTCAGTAATAAATTACATAGTGTCAAACTATTACCCATGTATTTATTTAAATTGATCATTTCCATTAAATATATTGAATGAGCTGTGATAAATTTGTGCATATTTAATCACTGCACTGAATCTGATCCAGTTGTAGCTGACTTTAAATGTGAAACATTCATTCATTAAATAATTGTTTATTGAGTTCCTTGGGGTAGCTGATCAGTATTCCAAGCATGGGAGATACAAATAATGATAAACAATTACATTTCCTGCCCTATTTGAGTTCATAATATATCAGAGAAGATGGACACTAAGCCAATGATTACATAAATAGTGATTGAATCACAACTGTGATGATTGCAAGAAGATAAAGTCCAGTGGCCTGAGCACTATATTTTGGTCAGGGATAGCATATAGCTTGTGAGGTCAGGGAAGATATATGTAAGGAAATATCAGACTCAAAGGCTGAGTTATCCAGGTGAAGAGGGAGCAGAGGGGAGCAGAAACGTGTCAAGAGAGAATAGATGATGAGTGAAAGAATGTAACATGTTCTTAGTAGTTGGAGTAACATGTTCTGAGGTATGAAGAACCTTGATTTTCAAAATGAGATTAAAGAAAACCCTTGACTAGGTTTCAAGTTATCAGGAAATAAATATTTCTGGGGATTTTTATTGTTTTTATAAGATTATTTCCTGAGTATAAATTGGAATGTAGGGAGAGAAGAGCAGATGTAGAAATAGCATTAAAGTGTAACAGAAAAGTCCAAGAGAAGATGGTGACTTGCCCAATAAGTATGGAAAGATGTGTGCTGATTAAAAAAAAAATTTACGAAATAAAGAATATAGCACTTCCTCAAAGAAGTCTAGGCTGAATCTTTCTAATCTAAATTAGGTCACCTTACAATATTTTAAAATGCACAGCCTATCCCCTTTATAAAATTTGTAAATGCACTCTTATTTATGTGATATTTTTTAACAATTGTCCTTCACTAGTTGGTAAGGTCCACAAGTACAGGTTCCATGTTCTTTCTATTTGTCACTGAAGTCACCACTTATGACAGAGTTTGGCAAAGAACATTTTTTGCCTAAGTTATTTTGATGGGATTGGAAGGATGACCTGGAAAACAGAGAAATAAAAGATAACTTCTAGGTTCCTGACATAAACAGCTAGAAGTGTGATGATTTTTTCTAGGTGAAGGGAAGATTATTAGGTCTGTTCTGAATGTACGGATGTTTAGAGCTCTGAGGTATCAGAATAGGGCTTTTGAGGAGACAGTTGGACGTAAGGGTCTGTGATTTAAAACAGACATCTGAGGGATATACATTTGGGATCTGTCAGTATGCGAACCGTGTAAGAGGGATGGAGACTACATCATTTAAGCAAACAGTATAAGAAGAAAAAAAAAAAATCCTGGGACAGAATCTTGTGAAACTCCAAAATGTAGAGCTCTTAGAAACAAAGAGAATTGCCAAGGAAAACCAATAATCCAAAGCCTGACAGGTAGAAAGAAAAAACAAACAAACAAAAAGAACTGTGTACTTTTCTAAGAATCTAAAAGAGGAATGTGTTTGAAAGGAGTCATTAAATGGGTCAAATAACTGTGCGGTCAAGTGAAAAGGGAAACTCTACAAATATTCATTAGCTGTATTTGTTTGAGACCGTTTGTAAAAATGCTTGACTTCTTTCCTCTGCAGCCCCATAATCACATGTCACTTGCATTGTCACCATCCATCTACCATAATACACTCAATTACTAAAGCCAGAAATCTGGGTGTACTCATTGATCCTACTTTTCTCTACTTCCTAAGGCCTTGTTCTTTAAGAAATCCTGGCCCTTCAACCTACAAAATGTATCTGCATCTCTCCCTGTCTCTGACTTAGCCGACCACTGTCCTACTTCAAATTATCATTATCACTTACCTAGGCCACTCTAACTGTCCCTGTTCCTGCCCTTGCTCCCTGCGTCCCTTCATTCCATTCAACATCCTAAAAGACAAAACCACAAGTTATCTCTTCCCTACTTAAAAATTTTTCATTGACTTTTCTTTACAACTCTAATAAAACCCTAGCTTCCTACCAATGATTCTAAAGCATTCCTGATCTAGAGTCTGATTAGTTGCAACCTCTTCTCTTTCACTGGCCTCCCTACTCTCTAAACTCTGTTCCTATTAGCCTTTGTAAAAAAATTTCCAAGAACACAACAAACTCTTTTTCACCTTATGGTTTTGGTCATGCTTGTGCCTTTTCCAGGAATATTTTTTTCCTCAGATATGATTGGATTTAGATCTCAGCTTGTCCTCTATTAACAACAACAAACAAAAACTTCTCTTACTACTTAGGTAAGTAACCCCATTCTACACCAGATCACTTTTCTTTAAGATTCATCTCTATTTGTAAACATCAGTATTTGTCTACTTATGCTCTGTCCTTTACTAGAGGAGCAGTGTGGCCTTTGCCATCCTGTTCACAGTTGCATTTCCCAACCCTATCGCAGTGTCTGCCAGAGAGTAAGCATTTGATAAATAGTTGCTGAAATGACCTGAATTAGTTAGAGCTGCGTTACTGAGGTGATGGGAACAGACTCCGTGTTGGGGAGGCTGGGGTGGTGAATGAGTGGTAAAGAGAAGACCTAGGAAAATGTGACGGGAAGGAGGGAAGGAGGGAAGGAGGGAAGTAGACAGTAGCTTTAAAGAGCTGTGATTCCCAGAGAAAAATTCAAATGCTCTTTTAATGGGTATTATAGAGAGAAGGAGTAAGAATATATAGCAGAAATAGGTTAATATTTGATAGTGAAAGATTACTGACAAGGCAAGGGGGGCTGTGATTCAGACACCGGTAAAGGGATTAACCATTAATACAAGGACAAATTCTTTTGTTAAGACAGAAGCATAAAACTTGGGAAGGGAATGGTTGGTATGCAGTGTTTCTGAACAGTTCCATAAATTTTCAGTTAGGTAGTGATTTCACTTTTGCTTCTGATGATCCATTTTTTCCTTATTTTTAATTAAAAGCCTATGGTTACTGCATCATTAGAAAAATTCAAATTGATAATTTCAGTTCAGCTGGTTAATGGAAAATCTTCCTTATATTGTATTGTACCTAGTTGCATACACTCCTGATATTAAATTAAAGCAAAACTGTCCCACTAATTCAAATAATATATATCTTTATTCTATACATAGGTCTCAGAATGCTGGAGTATATTACTAAGATATTAAAGAGAGGCATTGTGTTCTGGCTAAATTTGGAAATGCTATTAATTCTCTACATATAATTTCTACTGCCTGTCAAAACACTTTAGTCAGTAAGTTTTATAAACTGGTTTCTGAATAAATGCATTTCTCATTATTTTTCAGATAGTGCATATAATTCCCGATTGCTTCCATTTACACTTTCTCACACATATAATCTCATGCCTTAAAAACCTCATGAAATCTTTATGTGAGAGGTTGTCAACTCTGATAATTAGCAGTAATGCCTTAAATTTCTACTACTGAATGGGTTATTCAAAAATAGGGGAAAAATTAAATTTTAAAAATTTCCTTTGCTTATTTAGATAATTTAGCATTACATAACTTCATTTTCTATAGGGAGGTCAGTAGATTCACTAACAGAAGGAACTAAACTCATTATTTAGGCTCATTCATGTTTGCCTTGTTGATGAGCTGAAAATAGTAGATACACCCAGAGAGCTTTTTAATTGATAAGTCCTGGATGTTGTTCTAGATCAGAATTGAAGAAAGTGTGCAAATATGCAAATTAAAAAATGGATATAATAGGTATACTGCAGATGGTTTCCTGGGAAGTTTGCGTCTATTGTATCCCTATGTCTCTTCTTAGCAAGAGCTCACAAAAGAGCAAGCAACAATATATCAGAAAAAATATACACCGAAGAATAGTACTGACCTTAATAGATTGAAGAATAACTAAGCCAGATGTATGAACAGACTTCCTTCCTGCGTCAAAAAGCCATGACGTTTGACTTCCAGAAACAAGTAGGAAGTTTGGTTGGTCTGTAGGTCTCAAGCCTTTCCTCCACAGAGCACTCCTCTTCCTGCTTCTTCAAGTCTACTCTGGAACTCACTCTTCAGTGTGGTGTTGACCTGTTGTTTTTAAAAATGAGTAATATATATGGACTGAATATCTGTGTCCTAATAAAAAAGAAAATAAAAAATGAGTAATATAGAGGTTAGTGAAACAAGCTGCAGTGACCATTCTTCTGGCTTATTCAAAGATGATAATTATTTATTTCCTCCACCACCCTTTCTAAATTCTCCTCACCCTTGGCAAATACTTTAGCTGGGCCAAATGACTTTCCTGGTGGTATAACATAGACCTCAATTACAGAGTGGTCTGGGACCTTGCTCTTCTCCTGGTCAGGCTGTAATTGCTACAATGTCCTGTTCCTGTTACCACCAGGAATGGAAGCATGGAAAAACTTCCATGTGAATTTTAGACCTATTGCTCTCTGATGATATTATGTAGCAATAACCTTAACTTCTCAACATGGTCAGAGTCAATTACATCTTCTAGCATGTTACCTCATTTCTATGTCTACAGTCTACTAGCATGAGAAGCCCAAAATACCCTGATCACAGTGGTTTTAGGTTCAGTAATCCTTACTACCCACTGGTGGAAGGATCCTGCTCTTGGGATCTAAAACCAGTAATCCAACATCCCTAAAGTAATGATATAGGAAGAATGAATTCTACTGGATAGTTAGTGGGAATAGTGGTGGGAGAGGTCAATTCTAACTTTCTGTTTTCTAGACCCATCTATTCTAGCTTTTGGGGACACAGCAATATATGGTCTTTGGTTCAATAAATATACCATATACCATCCTGGAGGAAAGTATAGCAACCCAGGCTGGCATCAACCCTTCTATAGGCAATTCCAAATTTCCATCAGGTTGTCTGCTTCTATATGATGCAGTGTATTGTGAATCTTGTGGACATGTATTCTTTGTCACACCTCTTTCACTGTGAAATGTGTTTCTTTGTCTGAGAAAATATTATGCATTATTTCATGTCAGTAAATAAAACATCGTAAATCCCTAGGATTGTGGTGCTGCTAAGGCATTACGTGTAAGAAAAGCATACCACCATCTGGAATAGGTGCAACTCCAGGAAGGATGAATTGCTGATGCCTAGAGTGGAAACGTTGTGATGAACTGGCTTGCTATCCAGTGCTGGTGGTTCTCTTAGAGGAGAGTACCATATTGAGGGCTCAGTTTTGGTCTCTGCTGCTGACCAGTTGGTCTTCAGCAACAGCACTCTTAATGAAGAGTCTCTGATGTTGAACCAGTTCATAGCTTCCAATCTGCCACTTTGTCCACTCCATTCGGGGTGCATTGCATAATCTATCTCTATGTTATGGAGGTATTTGGCAGGTTGAAGATGGTGGGCTTTGAAAATTCTTCTCCTTAAAGGACAAAATAAATTGGATAGTGAAAATAGTTCAGTTGAAAACAGTGAAATGACAACAGTGAAAACAGTTAGGGAATGTGGTAGTCAATTTTATGTGTCAGTTTGACTGGCCAGAGGGTGCCCAGATTAAACATTATTTGGGGCTGTGTCTGTCTGGGTGTTTCTGAATGAGATTAGCATTTGAATTGGTGGATTCAGTAAAGTAGATTGCCTTCCCCTAGACGCAGAGATTGTAAGTGGGCATATTCCAATCCCTTGAGGGCATGAATAGAACAAAGGCACAGGAAGGAAGAATTTGCCCCTTTTTTCCCCTGCCTCACTGATTGAGCTGGGTCCTCTTATCTTTTTTGGCCCTTGCTCTGGGATTTACATCATCAGCTCCCCTCGTTCTCAGGCCTTCAGACTCAGACTGAATTATACCACTTGCTTTCCTGGGTCTTCAGCTTCTCATGGGACTTCTCAGCCTCTATAATCACATTAGCTAATTCCTCATAATAATAAACCTCCTTTAATGTCTATTTCTATAGATCTTATCTATATCTATGCCTATATCTACAACTATATTCATATTATATAATATGTAGATATCTCCATCCTACTGATTCAGTTCTCTGGAGAACCCTGATTAGTACAGTAAAGAAGTTCAGCTGTCTATAGATTCTATCTAGAAAGTCTTTCAGGAAATTACACCTTCAACTGAGAATAGTCCTTGGGCCAAAATAATGGGAGCAACTTGGAGTTTTCAGAAGCCAAATCTATGTTTAGAAAAGATATTGGATGAACATATAAAACTGGAAATAAACAAGAGAACTAACATTTATTAAGCAAACCATATTATTCAACATGCAATATCCCCAATGATATATGACATTTTTCATACGATTTCATTCCAGTTTCCTTTCAAAATTAGTATTAATATCACCACTTTATAGGTAAGGTAATTTAGGCCCAAAAACACTTACCAAAACACATTAGATTACACATTAATGATAGAGACCTGGTTGTTATTCAACTTAGGACCATTTTATTCCAATGCTTATGCTCTTGCTGAGTGAAAGAAACCAGACAGAAAAGAGTACAAACTGTATGATTCCATTTATATTAATTTTTTTATAAAATTCAAACTAATGTATAATGAAAGAAAACAGATCTGGGAACCACAGGTAGGAAGGGGGATTGAGTGCAAGGGGCACAAGGAAACTTCTGGGGGAGATGAAAATGCTTTTATCCTGATTGTGGTGAACGGTTTCATGGGCACATATATTTGTCAAAACTCCAAATTGTACACTTTAATTGCACAAAATTGTTTACCTAGTGGTGTAAATTATGCTTAATAAATTACAGTTTTTATTAGTTATAAAAATAAGACACTCGTGCATGTACTGAAAACACAGGATAGTATAAAGAAAATAATACAAATTATCCAGAAGTAATCTCTATTTTAGTTTTCCTTTATACCTTTCTTCTAAACATGAATATGTGTGATTGTTTGTATAAATTAAAACTTTTACTAAATATACACTCAATCTAATAACAGATTTTATATTTCAGCAAATTTTGCTTATATACACACTTTAAGCAGAAAAGCTGTAAGTACTATAAACTTCTCAGAAGTGAAAATATTTAAAGGAAAGCAAATTCAAACACATGTTGCAAACACAAAGATATTCTCTCAAATGAAATGGATAATTTAAGCAATAGGGTAATATTTTCCAAAATATGAAGTGATTTTATTGAAGTTATAGTGATATAGACAATGCATATGCGGATATACTGTGAAAAACAAAAACATATAAACAAAAAAAGAGAGCTTTTTAATTGTCACTTGTCTATACTTACCAAAAGCCATAACAAAATTCACATTACCCATTTAGTTATTTTACTACAAGTTATTCATGAGAAAATCAATCAGCAATTCAGCTAAAATCTAGGTAAAAGGATGTTTATGCAGTACTTTTTAAAATAGCAAAAAAATTACATAACTTGTCAACAATAAAAGAGTGGTTATGATAAAGAAGCCAGTCTCCATAATAAATAGAACTTCAGTTCAAATTAAACTAATGCAAAAATTTTTATATTTGTCTTCCTGTTTAGACATTATATACCAGTTATAGATCTGAAGTATTTACTGCACAAATCACGTGACATGTTATGAGTCCCACATTTAGCTTTTAATTACTTTATAGTACAAATCTATCTCTCCCTTTCCTAATTGGGGATATGCTCTCTTACATCTCATGCCTATGGTCACAAGGCTCTTGCCCTCCTCCTGACCTCAAGACTAATGTCAAGGGGGTCATTGATTGTATTTTTTTAATACAAAAAGTCCATTTTAATGTGGGAAGGTATTGCTGACTGGTGAGTGTGTCTCTCCTTCCTTTTCATAATTCAGTTCTTATAAAGGACAAGGTCCTATTTTGAATTTCTTAGTCTGTGATATTATTTTTCCCAACATTTGTATAAATTGTTTTACAAAATTATGATATTATGAAGGCATTTTAATCACAGTTTCCAATAACTATTTAAAGGATTATGAATATCTTTGACATATAATACTAAGTTAAAATGACAGTGCACAATTCTGTATCCAGCCTAAAGCAGGGAAATAAAGACTAGTTCAAGGTTGAGTAAAGCAAATACCATAATGATGGGTTTTTGAGAGAAGTATATAGTTGTAATTGCACCTCTGAATTGATTATAGCTATAACTGTATTTCTGTATTGCTTATGTTTTGGGGTTTTTTTTATTATTTGGTTTTGGATGTTTGGGTTTTGTTTTTTTTTTTTTTTAAGCATACAGCAATGTTGGGTAATGTTTAATTTCTTCTTCAAATACCATCTTTCAACTCCTACTCCAGGATCTAGATTCTGTTAGTCCTTACTGTTAATTTGTACCTTCCAGAATAAGTTGATTTTAACCAGAGGTTTATCTCATACTGCAAAGGTTTTACCAAGGTGTAAGAAAGCACAGTTTAAATAACTGCATCACTCCTAACAAACATTTATGAAGGACCTACTATGTTCAGAGCACTGCAGTGTAAATTCTGGAAATTCTAAGATAAAATACAGAATACCTATGACATAACTTGAAAACAATGCTGAGAAATAAACACAATTTCAATGCAACATAAAAATGCTTTGAACAAGTAAAAATTTACTGAAATTGGGGATCACAAAACACATAAAATATAGGTTGGATGGGGAAAGTTAGTAACATTTTTTGGATAACTGAGCTTTGAACGATGAATTTAATTTTACTATTAAAGAATCAGTATAACAGGAAGATTAAGTATAATGTGCAAAGACGCACTCACAGAGAGATTGAAGATGTGTTTAAGGAGATAGAAATTTTTCCATGTGGCTAAAACATAAAGTTCAAGATGCCAAGTGGAAATAGATGAGGTTGATGAGACAGGAAGACGTCAATTCACAAAGGGACATAAATGTTGTAAAAATAATTTTGACCTCCTCTTGAAGAAGATAGAGAAAATTGAAGAATTTTCATCAGAGGAATGATATAAACAGTTCCGCATGTGATATGGTCATGCTGGCAACAGTGTATATGAACTTGAGGTAGGTGAAGATTACAGGAAAGTACTGAGTAGAAGGCTGTTGTAGTAACTTAACTGGAAGATAATGGAGATCTGACATTGCCAATGAAATAAAAGAGAATAAACTAAAAAGACTGCAGTAATGATAGTTAATATGTATAAAGTGCTCACTATATGCCAGGATTTATTCTAAGTGCTTATAACTTATTTAATGTTCATATATGCATTAAGTACTATTGTTCTTCTCAATTTATAAATAAGAAAATTAAAGCACTGAAGACATGAATTAATTTGATCAGGATTACATAGCTAAAAAAGTTCTAGAATCCAGACTTAAAGACAGATATTTAGATTCCAGAGTCCTTGCTCAGAACCATCGTAGCAGATCAACTTGCTTAATTGAAGAAATAAAAGTCAAAGAACAAAAGACACAGTTTATTTACTAATAAGAATGGGTGGTGAAGATAATGGACTATTTATCCCAAGCATTTAGGCTGTAAGTGGAGTTATGCCATTATTTTAAGTTAACTACATATGTGAAGGAAAAGTCTATTTAAGGGTCTAAAGAATATAACGAGCACCTGAACATTTCCAGTGGTGACTTATTCCAACTCCTCTAAGAGTATGTATGGATAAAAAAGAAAAAAGATTCAAAGAAATACTTTAAAATTCAAGTCCATAAACTACAGTACATATCATCACTGCCTGACGAATGCACTTGCTAAAATTTCATGCTTTTTCATCAAGACTGAAAATAACTTGCTTCTTTAAACTCTGTATTTTCCATTGACTCCTAGAGGAATAATGCAAAAATGCAAAAACAACATCATTTTTGTCACCTTGCTCATTGACTGGTAACAAGCTAATGGCTAACAAATAGCATGTAGTTAATCTTTTCTCCAGATTAATTCATGTGTACAAACAGGGTAGAGCTACATTTCCAAATTAGTGTTCTGACAGCCAGTGTTCTCATGCATATTTTATTACAGCCTGATGTACTAACATTAGACATCCTCAGCACCTACCATCAGCAGGGAGGCCAGCAAATACTGTGAACTTCACAGAAGTACAAAATTTCTTGTAGTAAAAAAAAACTCTGTAGAGAGATTTAAAAAGAATTTCCAAATCCTTAAAATAATTTGAGCACAAACGAGGCTATATTTGTACAGTTGTCATCTATGCTATAAACAATGATATTATAACATGTTTCCAGAGGCCCTGTGAATCTAAATTCTACCTCTGGGCTGACCTAGATTCACTGAGAATATATTCTTTGTGCTGGTTTACCTCGCTGCTCCTTCCCAGAGTTTTAGAGCTATTTGTTCATAGCACTTGCCGACTTGCTCACACTGAATTTTCTCTCCCAGTTCAGTGCTTTTCAGAACACCAGATTGGAGGTACATGTGTTATCAACACTCTGTGCAGAGCTGCAGTGAACACTACTTTCATACTGGTAGTAACTGTTTGCTATTTAATTTTAAATCTACCTTCTGGCATCTAGGAAGGACCCATCTAAATCTGTCTGTCATGAAGAACACGGAGCATTATCACCTCTTCACAGCCTTCATCACAATGAGGAGCTTCAGGCTATTGGATGTCATACTCTCTCAACCTGCCTCCTAAAAGCCCAGTCTGCCTTTCTTGTTTTCATTTTTTCTACTTATTTGTCTATCAGAGCAGTGTTGTACACGATGTGGTTTGTGAGAGATCCAAGCCTGGGGCTCCAATTAGAAAGGGTTGAATAGCCAGGATAACTGCAATCTGTCTACCATAAACATCTTAGGCCCCAATTGTGTTCACTGTTGAATAGGCGAGAGGCCTAAAGGAAAAGAGGATATTTGCTTAATCATTGTTGGTATGTAAGTTGGGTTTTAACTTTTTAATCTCTTGAAATAATGAAAATAATGGCACTTACTGGATGGTGCAATACCTTTGAAACATTGGGACACCTACTTGGATAATTTTCAACTGTAATTCTCATACTACATATTAAGACACATGGACTAGGGTAAAATATTTACTTTTATTTTTTTTTTTGAATTATCCCTTGCTTGTCTGACTTTCATTTCACATGTTTAGATAATGGTTTAATATAAAATTTGTATAGCCACCACTTCCTATTTGTTAAAAAAAAAATCAATGAATAAACATAAGCACTGTGTATTAGGATTCTCCAGAGAAACAGAACATCAGGAGATATGTAGCTATATAGATATAGATATATAGGTATAGGTAAAGGTAAAGGATATAGATATAGATAAAAGCATAGTGATAGAGAGGTTAGCGATATTGAGAGAGAGGGACATTTCTTTAAAGGAACTGGCTCATGTGATTGAGGAGGATGGTAAATCCAAAATCTGCAGTGAGGGCCGGCATGCTGGAGACCTAGGGGAGAGTTGCAGTTGGGAGTCCAAAGGCAGTCAGCTGGCGGAATTCCGTCTTGCTGAGGGGAGTTGTCTTTATTCTCCTAAGGTCTTCAACTGATTGGACGAAGCCCATCACATTATGGAGGGTAATCTACTTTACTCAAGAAATGTTAATCTCACTGGAAAAAAAAAAAAACCCTTCACACAAACATCTAGAATAATGTTGGACCAAATATCTGGGCACTGTGGCCCAGCCAAGCTGACACAAAGTTAACCATCACAAGTATCATATACATTTCAAAAGAAAATTGAGAATAGAACACATTCATTTGTCAGGATTCTTGATTATTATATTTATTAAAAGATATGGTATAGCTAGTTTCCCCTTAACATCTAGCATTCTTCCCTTACAGGAACATTTTTGGTTACTTTATATTCTACAGTGGTTTCAGTTCAATTCGACTAAATTAAACACATGCCCACAAGCAATATAGGGTAAAGTCAGAGCTAATATTTTTCATTATTAAGGAGGGACATGATGTCTCTCTCTTTTCTCATAATTTTAAACAATTTGCCAAATTGCAAAATGCATTAAAAATGTTCTTAGATATTGCCAAAAATCCTTAACTCACCTAGACTACTAACTTTAGCTGGCTCTTGATAAATTAAACAAGCTGAGGAGCATATCAGCTTCCTTTGTGAGATGTTTTTAAAACACCCTATCCCTTTTTCATTTTCTCAAAAAATAATGTACATTGTCTGTAGATTTTTACCCATAACTTAGTGAATTTATAGAGAAATGAACACTAAATATCTAAGTATAGCATATGTTCTGTTAAGTGAACTTTTTTATCCTAAATCTCAGTTTATTTTCTGCTAAAATGGAGAATTTGCAATTCTTTATCTAAGTTTCCTTATGTTCCCAGTGTTCCGTGCTTCACTATCCTAATCATCAATCCACATGTCATGCCAAAGGGTAAACCTACAGTTAAGCCTGAGGTGTATGGGAATAACAGCTCTGCTGATTAAGGTCATTAGTAAGTGTTTTACATTTATGTCCCTGATAATCTATTCAGCAAATCTATGAAGTAGATATTATTCCCACTGCACAGCTGACAACACTAGGGTAACATAAGTTACCACTGTCACACTGCTAACATTTTTCATGATAAAGTCATAATAGGTATAACCAGGCTAAGTAAATTCTATCTCTCTAAGTCCTTTGGGGTTTAAAAACTCAAAGGACTTAGTTACTCTGACATTTTGTGGTTATTTTATTTATATAAGCACTATTACTAGGGTCACCAGCTAAAATTTAGGATGTCTGGTTAAATTTGAACTTCAGATAACAATGAATAATAATAATAATAATGTATGGGACATACTTTTACTTGAAAATTAGTGTTTATATGATGTTCAAATTTAACTGGTCACTTTTTATTTTATTTGTTAAATCTGACAACCAATAATATGAATTAAATATTAAGTATGATTAAAAAATCAGTCAATAAACACTCTGGAAACAAATCTCTTATCTCAGTAGATAAATTAAAGATTTTATTTTTCTTGTTTTTTAGGTACTGTAAGACCACACAATCACGATTTTTTGAATCTTTGACAGCCCTCTTGTGCCCATAACTTCTACATTCCATTGTTTCTTTCCATATTCTTTGTTCTCATTTTCTATCAACTTGTTTCAGTTTATTTCTCTCATATTTTTCTTGGAGTGGCTTGCATATTTTAAATATTGCAAATCAAAGTGATTGTTCCTTTCTTTCTAGTTGCTAAGCTGATCAATCATATTGAGTGAAAAAATATTCTCAGCGTTTCTCAGATTAATTACTGCTGAATATTCAGAGTTTGTTTATAATATTTCAATTTGGCACTTTTGCATATGCCTGATGTGGTCAGAAGGCTGATCTCCAAAGAACTGAGGAATATTAGGATCACTATTCGTAAATTAATTGATGGTTATAAAATACATACCATTAACTTTTATTTGAAAGTTCAGATCACTCAGAAGTCTAAGGAGGAAATTAAGTTATAAAATAAATGATTATTTTTAGCTTAATTATTCCTTAGCAAGAGCAAAGAGCTCTGCAACAAGTGGAACATTCCCAACTAAACAGGTCAACAAATTTTGGTTTTGCTCAAAACACTTTGGAAAATGATGTTATCTGCTTGAATAGGACCCTTGGTTGGTAGAATATCCTCTATAAGGAAATGTTCATTAAAATATTTTACATTTTATCTAAAACTGTATATAACAAGATATTTATATTAGTTTCCTTCTATAATCAATCCATCAATCATAACCATATCCCTAAAGGGATTTTAGATTTAGATTTCTTTCTAAATAAAAGGGAACATAAATTTCCTAGGATCTAGAAATTGACATTAAATATGACTTTAAATATTATTTATGGAAAATATGTATCATTTCAAATTGAAAAATTCTAATCTATCCTAAATCATCCTTCTAGTACCAAAGAACTTCTATTGGCTCAGTTTTACTTTGGTTTTCCTGAATCAGGGACCCGCATAATTCACATGTTCCTGGAAACCCTATCCTCACCTCTTAGACAATAATCACAGACACCCTCTGGACACTCTTGGGCAAACATTAAATTTGTCTAAAAGATCATCAAAACTATTTCAATAGCCCCAAGATTTACAGAAAACCCAGTATTCCCAAGTTGTCATTCATTTTCATGCCTCATCAACTAGACACTAATCTCCTTTGGGCTTTACATAGACTTAATCTCATACACCTTTCCCAACCTCTAATTGTTCTAATCTGAAGCTCAGAATCCCCAATCCCCGAAATTTCCACTCTCAATAATATCCTTGCTGATGTTCCATTCATCTTCTTTCTTTAATGGATATTGACCTATCTCTTCTAGAGTTGGTTGATTCCTCTTCAACCCTCCTGATTAATAGTTGTTGTTTTTTTTCTCCTACTCCTCAGGCTAACATTGTTCCTAGAGACAGATTATATATTCACCTTGCTCCTCATTGCCACTTCCTGATAATTATTTTCCAACTTCTTTAAAACTCTTTCCTTCATTCGAAATTCATGATAATAATATCACCCATTGCTTTTTGCATTTGTTTACAAATTACCACCTCATTTCTCATTTCTTCAGTACTTTAGCAACTTAGTGTTATTAAACAGTAAAAAACCAAACAAACAAAAACCTTACTGTTGCTTTTTTTTCTTTACATTATTACTGTTTTATTTCTTGGTAATTCTGATATACTGGTAGAAGTTACTTTAATACCTTCTACATTTCTAACTCATTTACCCTAATACTACAACTCCAAAAAATTTGAATCCACCAATTTATTTAATCCATTAACCTTACAAAATTCTCATTGACTCTTATTTCACCTATGATCTCAATTCACTCTTTATCTGGTTTATATTAGACCAATCATCTCTTTAATAACTCCTTATATACACTTTTATCTCTCTGGAAACTCACACATTCTATTGTGCATGAAGAGTAAACCCTGAATCCAACACTATTTCATATCTTCATCTAAATAGCTAATGTATGTGTATAAGTATAAAACTACATATAAAACTAGTCTAGTGTCAATTTAACTTGATGAACAATAACATTGGCCCTTGGTGTTTGTTAGCAAAACTGTTGCTTTTACTCAGCTAGTTCACTCTCATAATCTCTTCAATGATTATTTTATACCTCTGTCTCCTATCTCATGTTCTTTTCCTTATTCCTCATTTTCAAGTAATGAAAATAAAAGCTATCGAAAGAGAATGCCTACCACTCCCACTAACAAAACCGTCTACTGTCCCAGACTTCACTTCTTGTATTTTTCAAAGGATAAAGAGCTGGTAGTCATATCTAGGAGTACATCCTGCATTTGTTCACTGGCTTCCCTTATTTATCAGCTATTCATATGCTTCTCTTGTAATTGTCTGCACTTTCTCCCTAATCATTCATCATTCCCTCCCTACTCCCATCAGCATATACCAGAGGTTCTCAAAATTTCTCATTTCATGCTGCCCTCAGTGTGCCTCACTAATTTTTTCAGGGATCACAAGCCAAAACAAATATTTACCATTTCTGTTACCAAGCAGTTCAGTCTAAATAAGTTAATCAGTATTTATCTCCTAAAAATGTAGTACCCCATGAAGTGACAATGCTGTTTTGCCTGTTGCTCAGGCCCCAAATCCTGACTTCCCTCTGTCACACCCCACATCCAAACTTACTGGCTTTAAATTGACAAAAATTATTGTCTCTAACTTCACAAATGAAAAATCTAATAACTTCCAACCAGTTCTACCACTAACACCTGACTTTGAGCCATCAGTATATCTCATTTAGGTTATTACAATAACCTCCTGCTTCTACTATTGCCCTCTACAAACCACACAGCAACAACAAAAAAAAGACCCTTTAAAACCTACATTCTTCTCTTTGAAACAATCCAGTGGCTTCTCATCTCGCTCAGACTAAAATTCAAAACTCTCTGTGATCTCCCAAATACTTCTTTATCCCTTTGACTTCATCTCCTACCAGTCTCCACTTCCAGCCACACTGGCCTCATTTCTGTTCTTTGAACATGTAAGCCTGGTTCACCTCAGAGTTCTTGTATTGTTCTCCTGCCTGAATTGCTCTTCCCCTATATAAGGATTTTGGCTAATTTCCTCACTTTTTTCTAGTCTTTACTAAAAGCACCTTTTAGAAAAAATACCCTCAGTTTCTATCCCATCTAAAATAGTACCCTACTTATTCACTCAATATCTCCTTGCCTTGATTTTTCTTCATTTATCTTCATTAATCACCACACAAAAGAGTCTATGTTCATTTATTTATATCTTGTCTGTTACTCTCTGGCACCCCATTCAGAATGTAAATCTGAAAACAGAGGCGTGCTTTGTTTTTTGTTATTACTGTATCCTGGTTCATATTAAATTTTAATAGATATTTTGATGCATGAATAGACAGACAATTGAATTAATTTTTTGAAAACATTCTGAGGCCACATTCATTTAGTGATGATTGATTAGAAATTTTAGCAGCACAATGTCAGTGCACTTTATAAATATTTTAGAGGAATACGAAAGGACTTTGTTTAGACTATATTACATATTCTCAAAATGAGTAGTTCTTCAAAGTGTCGATAAACCAAGAGATCAGTTATTTCCTGTAGTATATGCAAGGAATTGCACTCAGATTTATATTTCTAGAGATAGGGTGAAGGGTGAGTACTGATGGGGTTGAGGGATAAAAAGTAGGCCAATTTATGAACGGCTTCATAGCCTGTACTTGTACTTTGTTCCTCAATGTCAGTGCCTTTAGGAAGTCAAATTACAGATCATGACAAGTTGTGCAGGAACCAGTTTTATAAGGTCAACTCTTTTTACTAATCAGGCTGAATTGAGTCATTCACCTTCTTGTGAAAATAAATAATGCATTTTAATGCTTTTTGGTGTTAATATAGGCATTTTCCATTCAAATGCCAATGCACTTCAGGAAATCTTGTTTCCTATTATTTTATATGGCAAAACTACATATAACAAGCTTATCAATTATTTTAATGTGAGCAATTAAGCTTTCCATTCCCATAATTAACAATGCATAGCATTCCTAGTAATGTGTTTTCATGATCGTGGCTAATTGTAGGCCCCTGATAATTTTTAATGAATTTGAGGGCATGTATATAGAAATTAATGGACAATAAACATGTAAATTTATTAGCTGAATTCAATTCAATGCCATTAGTTAAATGAATTTTACTATGCAAATATATTTAAAACACTTTAGTGATTACTAGTTTACCCACAGGTAGGTTCATTCACCTTCATATTTCAAAGCAGTATTACTAAAGAAATGTTGAATTAATTGTCAATAACTGTAAGTAGAAAGCTTGTAATGACAAAAGGGTAATGAATACATAAAAGGATGGTCAATCTTACTGGTGGTAAGGAAATGCGAATTTAAATAACGGTATGATATACTCAGACAGTATTATAAGGAGAGTATATCCCACAATTTGGTGAGCACATTATGTAGGGCCACCATATACAAATGTGCAAGTTGTTTATTTTATCAAGGGTGACAGGCCAAGAAGAGAAAGGGAGGAAGCCTGTGCTCCATTAGACAAGCCTCCTGTCCTGGAACAGAGCTGCGTCTACCTAGAAGGAGTCATGCGTTTCTTAATTCACATTAAGTTGCTTTGTAGGCTGGTAGAAGTACCTATCAATATTCTAAAAATTTTACACTGTTAGACCTAGCACTTCCATTTATAGAAATCTATGCAGACAATCCTGTTACATGTTGTTTGTTAAAGAAATATTTTTAATAGAGAATATAAGGGGCAATTGAATTACTCATCAAGAGAGGGATAATTAAATAAGACACAATAAACATCTGTAGTATGGACTATTAGTTTGCTTTTAAAAATAATAAAGTAAATCTGAAAGTAGTACTATCAGAAGATATTAATGGTATTACCATTAAGTGTTAAAGTTATGTAAAAATATTAAAAACCACAGTATACATTTAACTATAGTTACCTCTACACAAAGATACACATGACATGTACATTTCTTCAGTTCTAAAGAATCCTCTATTCTAAGTTATGCAGACTAAGATATTTTTAGAAGAAAAAGAGCACAGGGCACTACATTAAACTTTTTTAAGGTAAATTAAAGTTTAAGTAAATTAAACATTTACTTGTAGACTTTTTCATATAATTTAAAATATGAAAAATAGTTCTTAGTGAAATATGTAACTTCTGTATTATGAGAAACATACATAAGAGAATACAAACTTGAATACAAAGAGTAACTACACTTGAATCATGGAACAAGCAGGTAAGTGTTTCATACTTATACAGTAAGTCCTCTACATAGGAACCTTCAAGTTGTGAACTTTCAAAGAGGCGAACATGCATCTGGTTCCAGCAAGGAACCAGAACCTGTGCTATCAAGGTCAGGAGTGAGTGAAATTGCAGCTTGCCCTCCGTCTCCTATTGATGACGATTCTTCAGCTCTACCATCTTCCACCTCCTGTCCCTGCTTCAGTCAGTAACTCTTCTTGCCTGTTCACTTGATGCCAGCCCCTGTATGCCAGCTGTTATACTGTACTTTTCAAGGTATTATACTGTAAGATTAAAAATGTTTTCTTTATTTTTTGTGTTCATTTGTTTTTTATGTATTATTTGTGTGAAAAGTATTATACACCTATTACAGTACAGTACTATATAGCCAATTGTGTTAGTTGGGCACCTAGGCTAACTTTATTGGACTTATGAACAAATTGGACTTACAAATGCACTCTCAAAATGGAACCTGTTCATATGTAGGGGACTTACTACATTTTGATACACATATATTGGCTAAGTTATCTGCCCTGGTCATGTATAGCTTTTTAAATCACTTTAGGTCAATATACAAAGATAGTACAGATTATTTAATCGGTTAGGGAGATTTTAATATATTATAATCACCTTTTAATAGATCATGGAAATTAAAAAAATCAGGGTATCCTAAAATATATGATACTTAAGTTTAAATTAATGGTTATGGGTTAAAATTAGTACTGTCACACTTATTCACAATTTAACAAATAATATTTATCTATTTATTTATATTATTATGTGCTTAGCACTCTTTTAAGGAATGTAATCCAATAATGGATAAGATTTACACTCTTCTTTCACTCATGAAAGTTATGCTAGAAGTATTTCTTATATAATTATAAATGTACTAGAATTATATTTTAAGACTATTTGACTAACTACAAAAATAGGTTCTATATTAGGCAATCCTGAAATCAGTGAATTCTCAAGAGCAGCAGATGTTGAAATACACTGAACAATAAATTCATAACCAATGTAAAATGTAAAATTTCTATTTTTATGTTGCTGAAATTTTCTGTAAAATACGTTTATAAATATGTGTTGCATAATCAAAACTACAATGAGGTATCACCTAACACCAGTCAGAATGGCCTTCATTAAAAAGTCTACAAATAACAAATGCTGGAGAGGATGTGGAGAAAAGAGAGCCTTCCTACACTGTTGGTGGGAATGTAAACCGTACAGCCGCTATGGAAAACAGTATGGAGGTTCCTCAGAAAACTAAAAATAGAGTTTCCATATGATCCAGCAATCCCACTCCTGAACATATATTTGGACAAAACTACCTCGAAAAGATACATGAACCCCTAGGTTCACAGCAGCACTATACACAATAGCCAAGATATGGAAGCAACCTAAATGTCTATTGACAGATGAATGGATACAGAAGCTGTAGTACATATACACAACGGAATACTACTCAGCCATTAAACAGAATGAAATAATGCCACTTGTAGCAACATGGATGGACCTAGAGATTATCATACTAAGTAAAGTAAGTCAGACAGAGAAAGACAAATACCATATGATATCACTTATATGTGGAATCTAAAATATGACATAAATGAACTTACTAATGAAACAGAAACAGTCACAGACATAGAGAACAGACTTGTGGTTGCCAAGGGTTGGGGGTAAAGGATGGATTGGTTGTTTGGGATTAGAAGATGCAATCTATTATGTATAGAATGGATAAACAACAAGGGCCTACTGTATAGCACAGGGAACTATATTCAATATCCTGTAATGAACCATAATGGAAAAGAATATGAAAAAGAATATATATATATATATATATATATATATATATATATATATATATATATATATCTGAATCACTTTGCTATACAGCAGAAACTAACACAACACTGTAAATCAACTACACTTCAATAAAATAAATTTGAAAAATATGTGTTGCATCAAAGAGAAAATAAACACTACATGTAGAAGTAGTTTGCATAGTAGTTTGAAAAATAATAAAATAAGAATCTTAATGATTAAGGGGAACAAAGCTACAATCACAAACTTACCATTACCACTTACCATTAAATGATTCATTAAATAAGAAAGGATGAAGAAAAGTTATTACATCAGAAAATACAAAAGTTAGAAAAGTAAAGCAAAGCAAATCCCCACCTTCATAAAATCAGGGGGAAAATGCAGTGAAGAAAGAAATAGAGAAAGAGAGAGAAGGGAGAAAGGGAGGGAGGGAGGGAGAGAGAAAAGGAAGGAAGGAAGGAAAGAAAGTAGGTCAAACCTGGATACAGAAAGAAGCAATAGCATTTTAAAATAAATTGAAGAACTGATTCCTTAACAAAAGATTTCTAACACTGTGAAAATTATATTCTGTGTATAAATAAAGTAGCTATATAATAAGAGATAAGAGAGATCTTTCTAAGTATGAGAAAAACTTGCAAGAAATAAAAAGACATGAAAAACTTTCACCAAATATAAATACCATCCATATTTTTAGGTGTAATTTGAGTTAAATAAATATTAGATTTAACATATAAACAATACAAATGAACTTATTTACGAAACAGAAATAGACTCACAGACATAGAAAACAAACTTATTGGTACCAAAGGGGATGCCAAATGGGGGGAGGGGGAGAGGTAAACTAGGAGTTTGGGATTAACAGATACACACTACTATATATAAAATAGATAAACAACAAAGATCTACTGTATAGCACAAGGAAATGTACTCAATGTCTTGTAACAACTTATGATTGAAAACAATCTGAAAAAGAATATGTGTATATAGATATAGATAAATGAATCACTTTGCTGTACACTTGAAACTAACACAACATTGTAAATTAACTATACTTCAATTTTAAAAATGATAAAAATAAAACAAAAAAACAAAAAAACATAGGCCAACCAAACTTGGAAAGAAATGAAACAAAAATGAAACTGGAAAATAATGCAATTAATCGTATAAATAGGCCAAGGTGAATATCATATGACTATCTTTATAAACACTAATAGGTCATTTTAAATAATTTGGTATCCGTCTGTGACTAAAATTTTTAGAAATTAACATATTCCCATAAATGATCTAAAACTCTTTCAAAGCAATAGAGAACATTTTTAAAATAGTGAATCATTAATGAAACCACATTGAAAGCTGAGTCAAGTAATAAATAACCGTATTTGAAGGGGGGGATCAAGATGGCAAAGTAGGAGAACCTGGAGCTAAGCTTCTCCCACAAATACATCAAAAAGACATCTATATGTGGAACAATTCTCACAGAAAACTAACTGGAAACTGGCAGAAGAACTCCTATTCAACCAAAGCTGCAAGAAAGATCTCCATGTAACCAGGAAGGACAGAAAAAACAAAAAAGGCCTTGGGTTAGGGCATATGCCTCAGAGAAGGATCTGTTTGGAAGAGATAATCCACATGCGTGGACTTTCCCCCTTGAGAGTGAGCAGGTCAAGCCAAGATCTGGGCATATCGGTCCTGCTGTCTTGCACAGAGAAGTCCCCTTGCCTGCTGGGAAATCCCCTGAGACAGATAGAAGGGCTGGAGAAGCCTAGACTGTACTGCACGCATGCAGTCATGCTAACAATCAGGCAGAGAGCCTTGCACTGGTGGCTGTTGCGTTTCCGCCCTTCCCAATCCAAAGGGGCAAACACCCTGGCCCCGCCCACTCCAAACCACAACCTGCCATCAGATCTGGGCAAAGATTTGGTCTAGCTATGCAGAGGCAGAGAGGGGCACCTGGAGTATATCCTGAAGGAGCCTTGGAGGCCATTGTCAGCACACACACGGGATGCAGCCACAAGAGCAAGCAGCACCTAAGTGCTGAATCTCTAGCAGGCAGGCGCTGGGCAGCAGTACACAGTGGTTCCTTTCCCAGGGAGAGCACCCTGGCTCTGTCCACTCTAAAAGGCAGCTTAGTGCTAGATCTGGGGCAGACAGATCCTGGGAGAAGTCTGCCACAGAAGCAGCCCAGATCTCAAGCTGCAGTGCAACCACCTCAATTCTTGCAGCCACAATGCCCTGATGCCCAACACCAGCCTACTCCACACCATAGCCTTGCACTAGATCGGGGATGAACACAACACAGAAAGGGACGTGACCTTGGGCTACTAATGAGTGGACCCTAGGATACCTGCTCAGGTGGTGCACAGGTTCTCTGTGACCACATGGGTCTCACTTGCTTCAGCAATCACCTCCTTTGGGGCAGGGCACACACTCAAGGGCTACAGAGTCTGATCAAACCTGACCCTTAGGGCTTCTACTCCAACTGTGGAGCAGATCCTTCCCCCGACAGGGCAGCAACAGCCACAGAGTAGAGAGGAAGCCCCTCCTCACATCATGCACAGGCTTTAAATATCCCAAGACCAACCACACCCCTATCAAGGGTATAGTGACCAGCACACTCTGAGAAAAGATGTGGCTGTCATCCATACAAAAACCAGCCTTTGAACCAAAAATATTGGACACAGACAGTCAACAAAGGGACACTTCCACATAAAAAACACCCTTTCAAGACAAGAGCAGATAACTCTTTCTCCTAAATTCATAGCAGTAGAGAAAGATAGGTAAAATGAAAAGGCAGAGAAACTAATCCCAGTTAAAAGAATAAGAGAAATCACCTGACAGAACAAATAATGAAACAGACCTCACCAGTCTACTAGATTCTGAGATCAAAAAGATGTCATAAAAATGCTAAAGGAATTAAGAAAAATTATTAATAGAAAATGCAGATCACTGTAACAAGAAGCTAGAAACTATAAAACAAGCCATTCAAAAATAGACAATTCAATTGCTGAGATAAAAACCAATCTAGGACCGATGAATAGCAGACTAAATGACACAGAAGATCAGATAAGTGATCTGACAGACAGAATAATAGAAATTACACAATCAGAACAGAAGACAGAAAGACAAATGAAAAAAAAATAAGAGCAATGTGCAAGATCTGTGGGATGATATAATGTATGCCAACCTATACATAATAGGGGTTCCAGAAGGAGAAGAGAAAGAGAAGGGGATCAAAAGTGTATTTGAAGAAGTTATGGCTGAAAATTTCCCAAACATAAAGGAGGAAACAAATATCCAGGTACAGAAAGCACAGAGGGTCCCAAATAAGATGGACCCAAAGAGACCCACACCAAGACATATCATAATTAAAATGGCAAAAGTTGAAGATAAAGAGAGGATTCTAAAAGCAGAGAGAGAAAAACAGAGTCATATACATGGGAATTTCCTTAAGGCTCTCAGCTGATTTCTCTGCAGAAACTTTGCAGGCCAGTAGGAAGTGGCATGATATATTCAAATTTCTGAAAAGGAAAAACCTGCATTCTAGGATACTCTACCCATAAAGATTATCATTTAGAAGAGAAGGAGAGATAAATCATTTCTCAGACAAGCAAAAATTAAAGGAATTTGGGGCTTCCCTGGTGGTGCAGTGGTTGAGAATCTGCCTGCTAATGCAGGGGACACGGGTTTGAGCCCTGGTCTGGGAGGATCCCACATGCTGCGGAGCAACTAGGCCCGTGAGCCACAACTACTGAGCCTGCGCGTCTGGAGCCTGTGCTCCACAACAAGAGAAGCCACGATAGTGAGAGGCCCACGCACCGCGATGAAGAGTGGCCCCCGCTTGCTGCAACTAGAGAAAGCCCTCGCACAGAAACGAAGACCCAACATAGCAATCAATCAATCAATCAAAAAAAAAAAAAATTAAAGGAATTCAGCTATAGTAAACCAACCCTAAAGAAATATTGAAGGATTTTAACTAAACAGAAAAGAAGCAAGACTCTATAGGAAAGGGAAAATCACAATAGGAAAGGCAAATATATAAAGGGATCAAAGATCACTTATATACCAGGACATAGATTAAAAAACAATAAAAAAAATTGTAGAAGTGGTTACAATTAAAATTAATAGTAAAAGGATAATCATGTAAAATAGGACATCAAAATCACAAAATGTGAGGGAGGAATGTATAAAAATTTAGGTCTTTGAGAATGTGTTTGAACTTGAATGACTGTCAGTTTAAAGCAAGTAGATATAGTTATGGGTCAACATACTTGAACTCAATGGTAACCACAAACCAAAAACATACAATAGATTCCAAAAACCAAACAGAAAGGAACTCAACATACTACAAATGAAAAACATCAAACCACAAACGAAAAACAAAAAGAAGAAATGAAGAACTACAAATACGATTGGAAAACAGGTGATAAGATGGCAAATAAGTACATACCTATCGATAATTACTTAAAATGTCAGTGGACTAAATACTCCCATCAAAAGACACAGTTACAGATTGGATTAAAAAGCAAGAACGTACATCATGCTGCCTATAAGAGACCCACTTAAGGGTGAAATACATGCACAGACTGAACGTGAAGGGATGGAAAAAGATATTTCATGCAAATGGAAACAAGAAAGTGGGGATAGGAATATTCACATCAGATAAAATAGACTTTAAAACAAAGGCCGTAAAGGAAGACAAAAAAGGGCATTGTGTAACGATAAAGGGATCAAGACAAGAAGAGGATATTATTTTATTGGACAATAATACAATAATAGTAGAAGACTTTAACACTCCAATGACATCAATGGGCAGATCATCCAGAAAGAAGATTAATAAGGCAACAGAAGTTCTAAAATGATACAATAGACTGGTTGGACTTAATCTACAGCACACTACATGCAAAAAAAAAAAAAAACCCAAAAAACATAAAACCAAACCAAAACAAAAAACAAACAAACAAAAAGAATAAACATTCTTTTCAAGCACACAGAGAATCTTCTCTAGGATAGACCACACACTAGGTCACAAAACAAGCCTCAACAAATTTAAGAGAATAGAAGTTATTTCAATTATCTTTTCTGACCACAATGATATGAAACTAGAAATCAACCACGGAAGAAAAACAGGAGAAGTATGAACACATGGAGACAAACCAAAATGCTATTAAAAAGCGAATGGGTCAAAGATGAAATCAAGGAAGAAATCAGAAAATACTTTGACACAAATGAAAATGAAAAGACAATCTTACAAAATCTATGGGATGCAGCAAAAACCGTTCTAAGAGTGAAGTTCCTAGTAATACAGGCCTTCCTCAATAAACAAGAAAAATCTCAAAAAAAACCCCAACTCACCACCTAAAAGAATTAGAGATGGAAGAACAAATTAAATCCAAAGTCAGCAGAAGGAAAATAAAGATCAGAGAGGATATAAATAGAGATCCAAAAAGGAATAGAAGAAAAACCCCCATAAAACCAAGAGCTGTTTTTTTAAAAATGTAAATGAAATTGACAAACATCTAGCCAGGCTCACCTAGAAGAAAAGAAACAGGACTCAAATAAACAAAATAAGAAATTAAAGAGGAAAAATAACAAATGATGCCACAGAAATGCAAAAAACCATGAGAGAATACCATGGACAATTACATGAAAACAAATTGGACAACCTAGAAGAAATGAAAGTTTCTAGAAACATACAGCCTGCCAAAACGGAGACAAGAAGAAACAGATAGTTTGAAAGGACCAATCACTAGAAATGAAATAGAATCTGTAATAAAAAAAAAAAAATCCCTGAAAAATAAAGTACAGGACTAGAAGATTTCACTGGGGTATTCTACCAAACATACAAAGAACTTATACCTATCCTTCTCCAACTATTCCAAATGATTGAAGAGGAAGGAACACTCTCAGATTCATTTTGTGAAGCCACCATCACCCTTACACCAAACTCAGAAAAAGACACTACAAAAAAAAGAAAATTAAAGGCCAGTATCTTTGATTAATATACAGTATTTGAAAAAATCCTTAACAAAATATTAGCAAACCAAATCAAGCAATACATAAAAAGGATCACACTCCATGATCAATTTAGGTTAATTCCAGGATCTCGTGAATGGTCCAACATATGTAAATCAATAAAGGTGATACATCACATAACAAAATGATCATCTCAATAGATGTGGAAAAAGCATTTGATAAAATTCAACATCCATTCATGATAAAAACTCTCATCAACCAGTCCCTCCCATCAAGCCTCTTAGATAGCCTCATCCACCAGAGCACAGACAGCAGAAGCAAGAAGAACTACAATCCTGCAGCCTGTGGAACAAAAACCACATTCACAGAAAGACAGACAAGATGAAAAGGCAGAGGGCTATGTACCACATGAAGGAACAAGGTAAAACCCTAGAAAAACAACTAAATGAAGTGGAGATAGACAACCTTCCAGAAAAAGAATTCAGAATAATGATAGTGAAGATGATCCAGGACCTCGGAAAAAGAACACAGGCAAAGATGGAGAAGATGCAAGAAGTGTTTAACAAAGACCTAGAAGAATTAAAGAACAAGCAAACAGAGATGAAACAATACAATAACTGAAATGAAAACTATACTAGAAGGAATCAATAGCAGAATAACTGAAGCAGAAGAACGGATAAGTGACCTGGAAGACAGAATGGTGGAATTCACTGCTGCAGAACAGAATAAAGAAAAAAGAATGAAAAGAAATGAAAGACAGCATAAGAGACCTCTGGGACAACATTAAACGCAAAAACATTCGCATTATAGGGGTCCCAGAAGGAGAAGAGAGAGAAAGGACCCAAGAAAATACTTGAAGAGATAATAGTTGAAAACTTCTCTAACATGGGAAAGAAAATAGCCACCCAAGTCCAGGAAGCGCAGTGAGTCCCATACAGGATAAACCCAAGGAGAAACACGCTGAGACACATAGTAATCAAATTGGCAAAAATTAAAGACAAAGAAAAATTATTGAATGCAACAAGGGAAAAATGACAAATAACATAAAAGGGAACTCCCATAAGGTTAAGAGCTGATTTCTCAGCAGAAAGTCTACAAGCCAGAAGGGAGTGGCATGATATACTTAAAGTGATGAAAGGGAAGAACCTACAACCAAGAGTACTCTACCCGGCAAGGATCTCATTCAGATTCAATGGAGAAATCAAAAGTTTTACAAACAAGCAAAAGCTAAGAGAATTCAGCACCACCAAACCAGCTCTACAACAAATGCTAAAGGAACTTCTCTAAGTGGGAAACACAAGAGAAGAAAAGGACCTACAAAAACAAACCCATTACAAAAAAGAAAATGGTCATAGGAACATACATATCGATAATTACCTTAAACGGGAATGGATTAAATGCCCCAACCAAAAGACACAGGCTTGCTGAATAGATACAAAAACAAGACCCATATATATGCTGTCTACAAGAGACCCACTTCAGACCTAGGGACACATAAAGACTGAAAGCGAGGGGATGGAAAAAGATATTCCATGCAAATGGAAATCAAAAGAAAGCTGGAGCAGCTGTACTCATATCAGATAAAATAGACTTTAAAATAAAGAATGTTACAAGAGACAAGGAAGGACAGTGCATAGTGATGAAGGGATCAATCCAAGAAGAACATATAACAATTATAAATATATATGCACCCAACATAGGAGCACCTCAATACATAAGGCAACTGCTAACAGCTATAAAAGAGGAAATCAACAGTAACACAATAATAGTGGGGGACTTTAACACCTCACTTATACCAATGGACAGATCATCCACAATGAAAATTAATAAGGAAACAGAAGCTTTAAATGACACAATAGACCAGAGAGATTTAATTGATATTTATAGGACATTCCATCTGAAAACAGCAGATTACACTTTCTTCTCAAGTGCGCACGGAACATTCTCCAGTATAGATCACATCTTGGGTCACAAATCAAGCCTCAGTAAATTTAAGAAAACTGAAATCATATCAAGCATCTTTTCTGGCCACAACACTATGAGATTAGAAATCAGTTACAGGGAAAAAAACGTAAAAAACACAAACACATGGAGGCTAAACAATACGTTACTAAATAACCAAGAGATCACTGAAGAAATCAAAGAGGAAATCAAAAAATACCTAGAGACAAATGACAATGAAAACACGATGATCCAAAGCCTATGGGATGCAGCAAAAGCAGTTCTAACAGGGAAGTTTATAGCTATACAAGCCTACCTCAAAGAACAAGAAAAATCTCAAATAAACAATCTAACCTTACACCTAAAGGAACTAGAGAAAGAAGAACAAACAAAACCGAAAGTTGGCAGAAGGAAAGAAATCATAAAGATCAGAGCAGAAATAAATGAAACAGAAACAAAGAAAACAATAGCAAAGATCAATAAAACTAAAAGCTGGTTCTTTGAGAAGATAAACAAAATTGATAAACCATTAGCCAGACTCATCAAAAATAAGAGGGAGAGGACTCAAATCAATAAAATTAGAAATGAAAAAGGAGAACTTACAATAGACACCGCAGAAATACAGAGCATCCTAAGAGACTACTACAAGCAACTCTATGCCAATAAAATGGACAACCTGGAAGAAATGGACAAATTCTTAGAAAGGCATAACCTTCCAAGACTGAACAAGGAAGAAATAGAAAATATGAACAGACCAATCACAAGTAATGAAATTGAAACTGTGATTAAAAATCTTCCAACAAACAAAAGTCCAGGACCAGAGGGCTTCACAGGTGAATTCTATCATTTAGAGAAGAGCTAACACCCATCCTTCTCAACCTCTTCCAAAAAGTTGTAGAGGAAGGAACACTCCCAAACTCATTCTATGAGGCCACCGTCATCCTGATACCAAAACCAGACAAAGATACTACAAAAAAAGAAAATTACAGACCAATATCACTGATGAATATAGGTGCAAAAATCCTCAACAAAATACTAGCAAACAGAATCCAGCAACACATTAAAAGGATCATACACCATGATCAAGTGGGATTTATCACAACGATGTAAGGATTCTTCAATATATGCAAATCAATCAATGTGATACACTATATTAACAAACTGAAGAATAAAAACCATATGATCATCTCAATAGATGCAGAAAAAGCTTTTGACAAAATTCAACACCGATTTGTGATAAAAACTCTCCAGAAAGTGGGCATAGAGGGAACCTACGTCAACATAATAAAGGACATGTACAACAAACCCACTGCAAACCTCATTCTCAATGGTGAAAAACTGAAAGCATTTCCTCTAAGATCAGGAACAAGACAAGGATGTCCACTGTCACTACTATTATTTAACATAGTTTTGGAAGTCCTAGCCACGGCAAACAGAGAAGAAAAAGAAATAAAAGGAATACAAATTGGAAAAGAAGAAGTAAAACTGTCACTGTTTGCAGATGACATGATACTATACATAGAGAATCCTAAAAATGCCACCAGAAAACTACTAGAGATAATCAATGAATTTGGTAAAGTTGCAGGATACAAAATTAATGCACAGAAATCTCTTGCATTCCTATACACTAATGATGAAAAATCTGAAAGAGAAATTAAGGAAACACTCCCATTTACTATTGCAACAAAAAGAATAAAATACCTGGGAATAAACCTACCTAAGGAGACAAAAGACCTGTATACAGAAAACTATAAGACACTGATGAAAGAAATTAAAGACGATACCAACAGATGGAGAGATATACCATGTTCTTGGATTGGAAGAATCAATATTGTGAAAATGAGTATACTACCCAAAGCAATCTACAGATTCAATGCAATCCCTATCAAATTACCAATGGCATTTTTTCCGGAACTAGAACAAATCATCTTAAAATTTGCATGGAGACACAAAAGACCCCGAATAGCCCACGCAGCCTTGAAGGAAAAAAACGGAGCTAGAGGAATCAGACTCCCTGACTTCAGACTATACTACAAAGCAACAGTAATCAAGACAATACGGTACCAGCACAAAAACAGAAACATAGATCAATGGAACAAGATAGAAAGCCCAGAGATAAACACATGCACCTATGGTCAATTAACCTATGACAAAGGAGGCAAAGATATACAATGGAGAAAAGACAGTCTCTTCAATAAGTGGTGCTGGGAAAACTGGATAGCTACATGTAAAAGAATGAAATTAGAACACTCCCTAACACCATACCCAAAAAAAAACTCAAAATGGATTCGAGACCTAAATGTAAGACCGGACACTATAAAACTCTTAGAGGAAAACATAGGAAGAACACTCTCTGACATAAATCACAGCAAGATCTTTTTTGATCCACCTCCTAGAGTGATGGAAACAAAAACAAAAATAAACAAATGGGACCTAATGAAACTTCAAAGTTTTTGCACAGCAAAGGAAACCATAAATAAGATGAAAAGACAACCCTCAGCATGGGAGAAAATATTTGCAAATGAATCAACAGACAAAGGATTAATCTCCAAAATATATGAACAGCACATGCAGCTCAATATTAAAGAAACAAACAACCCAATCCAAAAATGGGCAGAAGACCTAAATAGACATTTCTCCAAAGAAGAAATACAGATGGCCAAGAGGCACTTGAAAAGCTGCTCAACATCACTAATTATTAGAGAAATGCAAATCAAAACTACAATGAGGTATCACCTCACAGCAGTTAGAATGGGCATCATCAGAAAATCTACAAACAACAAATGCTGGAGAGGGTGTGGAGAAAAGGGAACCCTCTTCCACTGTTGGTGGGAATGTAAATTGATACAGCCACTATGGAGAACAATATGGAGGTTCCTTAAAAAACTAAAAATAGAATTACCATATGACCCAGCAATCCCACTACTGGGCATATACCCAGAGAAAACCGTCATTCAAAAAGACACATGCACCCGAATGTTCATTGCAGCACTATTTACAATAGCCAGGCCATGGAAGCAACCTAAATGCCCATCAACAGACGAATGGATAAAGAAGAAGTGGTACATATATACAATGGAATATTACTCAGCCATAAAAAGGAACGAAATTGAGTCATTTGTTGAGAGGTGGATGGATCTAGAGACTGTCATACAGAGTGAAGTAAGTCAGAAAGAGAAAAACAAATATCGTATATTAATGCATGTATGTGGAACCTAGAAAAATGGTACAGATGAGCCAGTTTGCAGGGCAGAAGTTGAGACACAGATGTAGAGAATGGACATATGGACCCCAAGGGGGGAAAACTGCGGTGGGGTGGGGATGGTGGTGTGCTGAATTGGGCGATTGGGATTGACATGTATACACTGATGTGTACAAAATTGATGATTAATAAGAACCTGCAGTATAAAACAACAAACAAACAAACAAACAAAACAACTAATACTAAACTTTCTTTGGGTTATTTGTATGGAAATACGTTAATATAAATGTTTCAGACATTACATGAAATTTCTAAAAATCTTATATGTTCTGGTATAATGTTATAAGTCATAATTCTAGTTATTACTTTAAAATGTATATCTCAGAAATAACTAAGTTTCCTTGTCAATTGCATTATTATGAACTTTCATCAAATCTTTAACCGTGAGAAAACAAACAAAAAAACCTCTCACCAAAGTAGTTATAAATGGAAGCTATCTCAATATAATAAAGGCCATCGATGATGAATCCACAGCCAACATACTCTTCAATGGTGAAAAGCTGAAATCCTTCACACTAAATTCAGGAGCAAGACAAGGATGCCCACTCTCACCTGTCTATTCAACATAATAATGGAAGTCCTAGCCATACAAGAAAAGAAAAAATTTAAAAAGGTATCCAAACTGGAAGAGAAGAGATAAAACTGTCACTATCTGCAGATGACATGATACTATATAGAGAAAACCCTAACGTCTCCACACAAAAATTACTAGAAGTAATAAAGTAATTCAGCAAGGTAGCAGAATACAAGATTAACATACAGAAATCTGCTGTATTTCCTTACACTAATAATGAAATATCAGAAAGAGAAAGTAAAAAATGAATCCTGTTTAAAATCATGTCAAGAAAAAAATACCTAGGAATAAACTTAACCAAGGATGTGAAAGGACCTATATGCTAAAAACTATAAAATATTGATAAAGGAAATTGAAGATGATTCAAATTGAAATGGAAAGAAATCCCATGCTCTTGGATTGGAAGAATTAATATTGTTAAAATGGCCATACTACCCAAAGCAATCTACAGATTTAATGCCATCCCTATCAAAACACCAAAGACATTTTTCACAGAACCAGAATAAATAATCCTAATATTTATATGGAACTACCAAAGGCCTAGAATTGCAAAAGCAATCCTGAGAAAAAACAACAAAACTGGAGGCATTAGCCTTCCAGATTTCAGATTATACTACAAATCTACAGTGATCAAAATAGTGTGGTATTGGCACAAAAGCAGACATATAGATCAATGGAACAGAATAAAGAGCCCAGAAATAAACCCATGCACTTACAGTCAATTAATCTATGACAAAGGAGGTAAGAATATACAATGGAGAAAACAGTGTCTTCAACAAGTGTTGTTGGGAAAGCTGGACAGATACATGTAAATCAATGAAATTAAAACAATCCCTCACACCATATACAAAAATAAACTGAAAATAATTTAAATTCTTAAATATAAGATATGATACCATAAAACTGCTAGAAGAGAACATAGGCAAAACATTTTCTGACATAAATCTTAGAAATATTTTCTGAGATTATCTCCCAAGGCAAAAGAAATAAAGGTAAAAATAAACAAATGGGACCTAATCAAAGTTAAAAGCTTTTGCACAGCAAAGGAAACCATCAACAAAATGAAAAGACAAACTACAGAATGGGAGAAAATATTTAAAAATTATATGACCAACAAGGAGTTAATATCCAAAATTTACAAACAACTCATGACAACTCAATAGCAAAAAAACAACCCAATCAAAAAAATGGGCAGAAGACCTAAATAGACATTTCTCCAAAGACATACATATGGCCAACAAGCACATGAAAAGATGCTCAACATTGCTAACTTTTAGAGAAATGCAAACCAAAACCTCAATGAGGTATCACCTCACATCAGTCAGAATGATTATCAAAAAGTCTTCAAATAATAAATGCTGGAGAGGGTATGGAGAAAATGGAACCCTCCTACATTTACTGGTGGGAATTTAAACTGGTGCAGCCACTACGGAAAACAATATGGAAGTTCCTTAGAGATACTAAAAATAGAGCTACCATATGATCCAGTAATCCCACTCCTGGGTATATATCTGGAAAAGAAGAAAACTCTAATTTGAAAAGATACATTCACCTCGATATTTATAGCAGCACTATTTACAATAGCAAAGACATGGAAACAACCCAAGTGCCTGCCAACAGATGACTGGCTTCAGAAGATGTGGTGTACACACACACACACACACACACACACACACACACATATACAATGGAATATTTCTCAGCCATAAAAAAGAATGAAATATTGGCGGTTGCAGCAACATGGACAAATGTAGAGAATATTATACTTAGTGAAGTCAGAGAAAGATAAGTACTATATGATATCACTTGTATATGGAATCTAAAAAATAATATAAATCAATGTATATACAAAAGAGAAACAGACTCAGAGACATGTAAAACATACTTATCGTTACCAAGGGAAGGAGGAAGGGAGGGACAAATTAAGAGTATGGGATTAACAGACACAAACTACTATATGTAAAACAGATAAGCAACAAGGATTTACTGTTTAGCACAGGGAATTATATTCAATATCTTGTAATAACCTATAATGAAATATAATCTGATAAAAATATGTAACTGAATCACTTTGATATACACTTGAGAAACTAATACAATATTGTAAATCAACTATACTTCAATTTTTAAAAAGTTAAAAAAATAACTATCCTCACAATTATTACACGATTTTTTTCTGGAAGTTATACCTAAATGCAATACATAAGAAAATTTTTATAACATGTGTGTGTTTCTTTTCTCCCCCAGCCACACACACGGAGGGATATGTGTGTGTGTGTGTGTGTGCACGCATGTGTGCACATGCATAGAGGAAACAAAATCACAATTTTCAATTAATTTCACACTTATCCTAAGAAAACGTCTAATAGGAAAAAATATTTTAAAGCAATGAAAGAGCTCAAGATGGCATATACTTCCTTTACCTCTGTAGGACATTTTAAGATCCAAAGTAGGAATTAAAGAAACATATCTAATTTATTTCCTACATCAAAGACTCTTCAAGAACCATCATGATGTTCCCCTATGGGATATTTTTTCCAATAGTAATGATTAAAGAAGTGAGAACTTACTTCTGTAGCTCTTTACAATTTATAACACATAAAGAAGCTTTAGGAACTGAGGCTTAGAGAAGAACTTGCTAAAGGGTGTATGATTAGTAACACTGAAGTCAGTGACCTATCCATTAGAGCAGGTTCACAAATCAATTGAGGTATATTTCGGCTCTTTAGAATTTAATATGCAGTAATTCATATTAAGGCTTGGGCCAATGCTATAGCAATACTTGTGTGTTATAAATTTATTACCTCTCATACCCAGAAGCACCCTTTTTTGACCGTTCTGTGCTAAGGGAGGTAGTTACGTAAATGTCTCCTTGCCATCTAGCACTATGTTAAGCCATGTTAGCAGAGGGTGCTGGAGAGACATAGGAGGGGGAAGGGGTGTTCTCTTCCTGGTAGCTCTTTGTCTCACTTGCCAGATTTCTACAGTATAATTTTACCAGAACTAGGTTCCTGAGTTTGCACACTTCTGTCCATGTCTAGGGTACCGCAAAGCACACTTTCCCCAGCACTTAGCTCAAGAAAAGTGCATGATTTTCTCACATGTGAGTTTCTTGAAGAACATAGTTTTCTCTACCACCTGACTTCAGCATGGTATTGGGTTAGCAAAAAAGTGCCTTCTGTTTTTAAGTAAAAATAAAAGACACATTTTTTGTTTTCACCAAGAACTTTACTGAACAACATATTCATCCTTTTGTTCCACTACCTTCTGCCATTTTTCAGGCAACTTCATGATTCTATCTTCCCAAAACTTTTTATCTTTTTGAGCAAAGAACTGTTCCAGGTGCCTTTTACAGTCTTCCAGGGAATTGAAATAAAGACCTAAATAAATGGAAATCTAAAGGTGCAATGTCTGGTGAATATGGTGGATGAATCAGAACTTCCCAGCCAAGCTGTAACAGTTTTTGCCTGGTCATCAAAGAAACACGCGGTCTTGAGTTATCCTGATAGAAGATTATGTGTTTTCTGTTGACTAATACTGGACGCTTTTTGTTGAGTGCTGCTTTCAGTTGGTCTAATTGGGAGCAGTACTTGTTGGAATTAACCGTTTGGTTTTCCGGAAGGAGCTCATAATAGAGGACTCCCTTCCAATCCACCACATACACAACATCACCTTCTTTGGATGAAGACCAGCCTTTGGTGTGGTTGGTGGTGGTTCATTTCGCTTGCCCCATGATCTCTTCTGTTCCACATTATTGTACAGTATCCACTTTTCATCGCCTGTCACAAGTTGTTTTAAAAACGGAACGTTTTCATTACGTTTAAGTAGAGAATTGCATGTGGAAATATGGTCAAGAAGGTTTTTCTGCTTAACTTATGTGGAACCCAAACATCAAAGCGATGAACATAACCAAGCTGGGGCAAATGATTTTCAATGGTTGATTTGGATATTTTTAGTATGTCGGCTATCTCCCGCGTGGTATAACGTTGACTGTTCTCAATTCATGTCTCGATTTGATTGCTATCAACTTCAACTGGTCTACCCGACAGTGGAGCATCGTCTGGAGAGAAATCTCCAGCATGAAACTTTGCAAACCACTTTTGACGTGTTCAGTCACAGCATCTTCTCCATACACTGCACAAATCTCTTTTTTGTGTTTCAGTTATGTTTCTACCTTTCTTGAAATAATAAACCATAATATGCTGAAAATGTTGTTTTCTTCCATCTTCAATTTTAAAATGGCTACACAAAAATTCAACAATTTTTTTTTTTTTTTGGCTCCGTTGGGTCTTCATTGCTGCATGCGAGCTTTCTCTAGTTGCAGAGAGGGGGGGCTACTCTTCGTTGCAGAGAGCAGAGGCTACTCTTCGTTGTGGTGCATGGGTTTCTCTTGATGCGGAGCATGGGCTTCAGTTGTTATGGCATGTGGACTCAGTAGTTGTGGTTCTTAGGCTCTAGAGCACAGGCTCAGTAATTGTGGCGCACGGGCTTAGCTGCTCCGCGGCATGTGGGATCTTCCTGGACCAGGGATTGAACACGTGTCCCCTGCATTGGCAGGCGGATTCTTAACCACTGTGCCATGAGGAAGTCCCCCAAATTCACCAGTTTTGATAAGCCTTTTTTTAAATGCGTGCTGATATGACAGCTGCCACATACAATCTAACAAAATTGTTTCAAATGAAGTTAAAGACAACTAAGTGCTATTAGAGCCATCTTACAGAAAAAAACTGTTTGAACCTTTTGGCCAATCCATTTCTTATTGTTGAGTTTTGTGTGTTCTTGGTGTATTTTGGAAAACAGTCCGTTATTATATGTGTCTTTTGCAAATATTTTCTCCCAGTCTGTGGCTTTTCTTTCAGTCTCTTTACATTGTTTATTGCATAGCAGAAGTTTTAAATTTGAATAAATTGAAGCACAACAATTATTTCTTTCATGGATTGTGCCCTTGGTATTATATCCAAAAAATCATCACCGTACCTAAGGTCATCTAGGTTTCCTCTTATTTTATCTTCTAGGAGTTTTATATTTTTGCATTTTATACTTGGGTCTATAATTAATTTTGAGTTAATTTTTGTTAAGTAAGGTCTGTGTCTAGATTCATTTTTTTTGCACGTGGATGTCCAGTTGTTCCAGCACCAGTTTATAGAAAAGACTATCTTTGCTTCATTGTATTGCTTTAGTTTCTTTATCAAAAAATAAGTTGACTGCATTCATGCAGGTTTATTTCTGGGTTCTACAGTCTATTCTATTCATCCATGTTTCTACTCTTTTACCAACACCACATTGAATTGGCTATTGTAGTTTTATAATAGGTGTTGAAGTTGTGTAGTGTCACACCTCCAACTTTGTTCTTCTATTCAATATTATTTTGGCTACTTTGGGTCTTTTGCTTCTCCATATAAACTTTAGAATCAGTTTTTCAAAATACACAAAATGATTTGTTGGGATTTTGATTGGCTCAGCTTTTGGTTGTGTTAATATATAGTGAGTTTAAGGCACATGTCCTCCCTGTGGAAGACTTTTTCTGGTAAACTAAATGGAATTTCCAGCAGGTCTCTTAACTTATGTGTCATCTAGTGAGCCAAAGATGTGTCCCCTACAATAAGATCTGGATCCTACCCTTGATGAAGAATCTATTCCTTGGGGCTTTATATCTCAACCACATGGATAGTGGCTACTCTCTATATCTGTTATTGCTATGTTCTTAAAAGTTCTTTTAAACTCTCATTAATCAATTCACTATCACTCCAATCCTGTCAATTATTATTTCTCTGTTTAAATTACTTTATGGTACTTCTCTACTAATTGAATGCTAACTGATACAGAATTGGTACCAGGAGTAATGCCAGGATACAGATTCACAAAAATAGAGATTTGGGATGGTTTGTTTGAATTCTTAGGCTTAGTGCAATGCTGAGCTTCATGGCAATGGAAAATAGGATGCTAGTAACCATGACAGATAATAGCATCACAATTTATCACCTATGATTAATTGTAATGAAATACCAATTGAAGTGCATGCTTTGGAAGCTTTCACTTGACTTTTATGGTGGTTATATGACTGAAAGCAGTGTAGTATGGCATGGAGTCTTTCAAGTGTACTTGAGTAATTATGTGACAAGAGCCAGTCCATAACTAACTATGATAACTATCATATCAACTCACAGTCTGAGAAACTGAGAGCCTTTGTGACAACCCCCAAACCAACTCTTGCTTCTTGTAGCCATAGGTCTTATATTGCTGAAAGAAGCAAAAAATTTAAACCTGCATGACACTCTTTTAAAACAACATTTGAATTTAGTCTTTCCAAGTTTTCACATGAAAGTAAAGGCATTATTGCTTAGGAATGTGATCCTGAAGCTTGGAATGGAGACATCTAATTTGAAATTTATGACCTTGACAATCTTGAACTTTCAAGTTACTCTAAGTCTCCCTTACCATTGAAAGGATGTAGCCTGCCCTCCAGTGTCTGAGGAGACTAGCTTTTTTCGCTTGAAAGCCTGTGATAACCTCGCCTAGGTCAGATGCCTAGAAAGAAGATGAAAATTCCTCTTAAGACCCACCAAAACTACACCTTTGTCACTAGACCCCTAATAGAGTCAAATCTCAGCATGCCATAAGGGAACACATTTGGATCCAGCAGGAAATAGCTTATTCAGTAAAATAATTGCAAGAAAGTAGCAGAGGTAGCTGACAGACCATCTCCAGCTACAGGAGTTAACACTTGAATCTCTAATAATTGCATCCATATCAATACACTTGCCCAATATAGTGTTATAGTCTAATTTTCTTGTTCTAACTCCCTCAGCATCCTGTTCCACCTGTCTTCCCTAGGTGTCTGAAACTCAAAATGCCACTGTGACCCACCAAAGTTGAGACTTTTGGTTATCAGGTGATAGATGGAGTCTTAAGTCCATTTCACAGTATGCCCAGTTTGTCCACAAAAATCCTGTGGTTACTTCATAGGTTCCTGAATGCACATTTGGAAGAGTTATGCTTTATACATTAGTTAACAGAATATTCACACTGGCTCTGTGACCCATGGTGATAGGACCATCATGGCGAGAAGGCCTAAGTGAAAGCCCCTAGAGCTTCTACTTCCTACTAAGATAGTAAACCAGAAGCAATACTGCATTCTTGGAGCAACTGAAGAAATTAATGTAACCATCAAATACTTGAAAGAAGCAGAGTAGTGCAACATCCCCATTTAAGTCACCAATTTGGCTTGGCAGAAGTCAGCTGGATCTTGGAGAATGACTGTGGACTATTTTAAGTTTGATTGGGTAGTGACTCCAATTGCAGCTGCTGTCCCAGGTGTATCTTTACTGGGGCAAATTAATACATCCCCAGACCTTGATATGTAGATATTGACCTAGCTAATGTTTTTTTCTCCTTACAAATTTGTAAGGATACCTAGAAGCAGTTTTTAACTGCTTTCGTTTTTAACCTTGCAAGACTACCAGTATATCTTGCATGTCTTGTCTCAGGACTATCTTGATTCTACTGCTCTTTTCTGTGATAAAATATAGGGAGATCCTGATTATCTTGACATTCAATGAAATATAAAGCTGGTCCACTACATTGACGGCATTTGTTGATTGGATCACTAAGTAGAAAAGAACTTTATATGCCTTAATATGACATGTACAAACTACAAGGTTAAACCACACAAGAAGTCAGGAGTCCTCCACCTCAGTGAAATCTGTAGATATTCAATCACCTGGGACATGTTAACATGTGCCTTACAAGTGAAAGACAAGTTCTCACACATTTCACAGCTTACCTTAAAGAAAGAGGCACAATACTTGGTAAGCCATTTTGGATTTTTGAGGCAACATATAGCTAATTTGAGTCCCTTGAAAGGCTGCCAGTCTAATGGAGGGACATGAAAAAGAGAAGACTGCAGAAATTGGGGCTACAGTGAAAGCTATTTTACTACTTGGCATTTATAATAATGTAGCAAACATAATGATATGCAAATCATCCATGGCAAATAGAAGTCCTGTATGGAGCCTATGTCAACTATAAAATGGAGAATCATAACACAGGTCTTAATAGGATTTGGTAGTAAATACCTCCTCCTGTAGACAAGTATTATCCTCTTGAGTTTTTCGATGCTACTTGCCTTGGTAGAAAACATAAACATGAGATATCAGGTCATAATGCAGCTCAAGCTCCCCTGCAATCTACTATTAAATGTAAATGTTATATAAGAAGCCAAGCTGAGGCTGATCTGGAAGGAACAAATATGTTGCATGAACCTATGACTCAGACTTAGGCCCCCTGGGTCATTCCTTGTGACTAGTTGATTGAGGAAGAAAACAAAACTTAAGTTTCATTTACAGATGTATCCATGTAATATGCTGGTATTAACCAAACATGGACAGTGGCAGCACCACAACCCTGAGTGCCTTGAGGGACACTAGTAAGGAAAATCCTCCCAGTGGGTAGACATTTGAGCAGTTGTCCACTATATCTAGACTGAGAGCTGGCTAGAAGATCTATGCTGCTTTATCTACAGAAGCTTATGGTTTTGCTATTTTATCAGGGGTTGCAAGGAAGAGCATTGGAAGATTTGGGGACAAAAATGTCTGAGGAAAGGCCTATGGATGGAACTGTCAGAAAAAATAAAGACTGTGAATATATTTCTGTTTATGTCAATGCCCACCAAGGGGCACACACTATAAAGTAGGCTATTCAAGTGAGAAAAAAATTAACAGAGTGTCATATTAGCAGAGATGGAGGCTAGGTATGGGCTCTACAAGTTGGAATTCCACTTGCCAATGCTGTCCTGGTTAACACTACTGCTAGGTATGAATCTGTCAAAGCAGAGACTAACACTGAGCCATTGTGGCATTATTATCCAGGAAGAACAAACAGCCACCTTGTGGCAGGTTACTTATGTTGAACCTCTTCAATTATTTAAGGAACAGAGGTTTGTCCTAACTGGCATAGACACATTCTGGGTATGGATTTTCTTTCCTTGCCTAGCACCACCATCTGTGCAATGCCAGCACCACTCTGTTTTGATATATAGAATGCTTATCCACAGTCATGTTATTCTGCACAGTATTGTGTCTGATCAACAAATTAATTTCATAGAAGAGGAAATGCACCTATAGGCTCAAGTCCATGATGTTAATTTTTCTTGCTACAGTGTACATCACCCATAAGTGTCTGAGCTAATTGAAAGGTAGAATGGCTTACTGAAGTCTCAGGTCATCATTTGGAAGACAATACGCTAAAAGGAGGTAGTTCTGTCTTACAGGATGCAGAATATGTTTTGACTAGATCATCATATGATTCTACCACTTTAAATCCAGAATACATGGGTCTGAGAATCAAGGAGTAGCAATGGGAATCGCTTCTCTCACTATCACACCCAATAACCCACTTGGAGAACTTTAGTTTCCTATTCAGGCAACATTGAGCTCTTCTGGTTTAGAAGCCTTAGTTGCTAAGGTGGTAGTATTTCAACCAGGGGCACAACAATGGTTTAACTGAATCCAAAAATTAGACTGTCATTTGGATATTTCAGCTCCTAATGCCACTGAACCAATAGGCAGGACAAAGTTGCTGCGCAGGCTGGAGTCATTGATTCCAGTTACCAAGGGAAGATGGTGTTGCTGCTGCCCATGGGGTCTAGATCTCAGACGATGCTTTGGGGCAACTCTTAATACTTGCATGCACAACAGTAAAACATAATGGAAAACATACACAACCAAAAAATAGCAAGAGGATTCAGACCTTCAATAACAAAGAATTGGGTCACCCTACTGGGTGAAAAATCCTGACCAGCTGAAGTTCTGGCTGAAGACGGGGGAAATATGAAATGCACCATGGAAGATGGACTCACAGGTATCTAATCGCTTTGAGACCAAATGCAGATATGAGGGCTATAGTTAACTCTGCATATTCTCTCCCTCTTTCTTCTCATATACATTCAAGTTATCGCGTGTGTGTGTGTGTGTGTGTGTGTGTATGTGTGTTTAATTTGCTTTGTATGTTTTTATTAAATAACTGAATTTTAAAACAGTTAGAACAAAATATTTTAAGTGATACATATATTATTATAAGAGCTAAGTATAGAATTATCTAACAAAAACAGGTTAAAAATAATGTTAAGATGTGTCTAAAAAGGGAAAGAACAAATAATAGCATAAGACACATAGAATATGCTCATGTCTTTCTGGTGCCACTAAAGAAAAGTGCAGGGCATTTTTGAAAGGCAGTTGCACAGGGCTTCCCTTCCTTAACCACTGCACCTTCCATAGTGGCGCAGTGGCTAAGAATCCACCTGCCGTTGCAGGAGACATGGGTTCGAGCCATGGTCTGGGAAGATCCCACATGCCACGGAGCAACTAAACCTGTGTGCCACAACTACTGAGCCCACGTGCCACAACTACTGAAGCCTGCGTGCCTAGAGCCCATGCTCCACAAGAGAAGCCACTGCAATGAGAAGCCCGTACACCACAACGAAGAGTAGCCCCTGCTCGCCGCAACTAGAGAAAGCCTGTGCACAGCAATGAAGACCCAATGCAGCCAAAAATAAATAAATACTTTTTTAATAAAGGCAGTTGCATAGGTGTATAAATTCTTAATTTCACAGTCTTTTCCGTAATCTAATTAGGCATTGTGGTTATTACTTTTTGTATCAATCCATATCACCACTTTTGATCACCTAAGTAGCAGAAAGTGGAAGCTGTCTCCCAGTGTCACTTCTCCTGTATTCCATAGTAATAGAATTCTTTGCATTTTAGTATGGGAGTTTTCTATTGAGCTATCCTCAACTTCACTGATTCTTTCCTTGGTTTTGTCCAGTCTACTGATGAGCCCATTAAAGGAATTTTTCATTTCTATTACAGTTTTTGTTTCTAGCATTTTCTTGTGATTTGTTCTTAGAGTTTCCATCTCTCTACTTACATTACCCATTAGTTCTTACCTATTATCTACTTTTTGCATTACAGTTCTTAATATATTAATCATAGTTATTTTAAATTTCTGTCTGAAAATTTCAAAACCTGTGCCATATGAGTATATGGTATTGATGCTTGCTTTGTCTCATTCTTCAATTTTGGTTTTTGCTTTGCCTTTTAGCATGCTTTTAATTTTTTGTTAAAAGCCAACTATGATATATCAGGTAATAGGAACTGAGGTAACAGGCTTTAGTATGAGGTTTTATATCAAACTGGCTAAGAGTTAGTCTGTGTTTAATGTTTGCTATAGCAAAAATACTCTGTGGCTGCCAGAGGCTTCCAATTCCTCTGATGTCCTTGTTTTTATGTCTACTTCTGACTTCAGGCTTCCATGAGAATGCCTCCTCAGAATCTGCATCTTGTAGCTCCTTCAGCTGTAAGCCACCTTTATTATATTAGAGCTCTGTTGGTAAGGTGTGGGAGAGGGATAGCATTCTATCATCTCATTCCTTTAATGAGCCTGTGTTTCTGGCTTGTGACTTTTAAAAACATTTCTTAGTCCTCCTTCCCTTAGATGAGACAGGAAAGCTAGGGGACCTGGAATGAGAGAAATGCCCCTCTCCTCCAAGTGGCCTAAGACTCTGGTAGAGTAGGTCTCTGTGATGGATAATTCTGTGAGCATATTTCACAATGATTCCTCTTCTTCTATGCCTGTCTAAGTCACCAGAGGACCTTTCTTGCCTCTTCACCATAAGAACCTGGTGGGGTTTCTGGAAGTAAAAGCCACAAAATGTGGAGCCTCCTAAGACTATGGGCCTTGGAGATTTTCACTCATAAGCTAGTCCACACTCAGACTCCAGCCATTTGTTAAATTACCATTTAATTTTGTTTACCAGTTTATGGCTCCAATAGCCTCTGTTCCAGGTAATCAGATCTTGACTGTAACTCTCTGGATTAGCCTGTCTTTCCAGATTTCAGGGATGCAGTTTGCCCTGAAATCTCACTTTTCTGATAGGTTTAAGAAAAGTTATCTTCAACTTGTTCAGATTTTTCTTGTGTGAGGACATGAAGGATGACTTGCGAGCCCTTCGTATATTGGCACTGGAACCAGGAGTCAAAAACCTGTGTTGAAATCCTAGCGGTATAGTCAGTTCTTCAGGGAAAGTTACATGGTGAGTTTTACTGGAAGAACACTGGTTTAGGAAACAAAACCACCTAAACTCTAGTCTTTTTTTCCTCACTTAAAACTGTATGGCTTTCTCTAAATTATAAGCTTTACAATTGCATTTTCCTCATTAGGAAAATGAATATAAAAATTCTGATAAAAATATCTGGCAGTTTGAATCCCGGTGCAATGAAAGAGTAGACAGTGGGATCTCGATAGGTATCTAACTAGCTCTTTCTCTGCTTTGCTGGTTGGAGCTTCAGCATAATTTGAAATGTTTGGTGGCAAGGCTGGGAAGAACTCAGGGAAGGCCAAGACATATGTGGTTTCCTACTCACAGAGAGTCAGCTTGCAGTTCTCAGCTGGCCATATTCATGGTGCCTAAAACCTAGGATGACCAACCACTGATGTGTGGGCATGACTGCCACTGCGTACAGCACAACCATCCTGGAGTACTTCACTGCAGAGGGACTTCAACCAGCTGGAAATACATCAAATCACTTAAAACAAAATGTATTAATCCTAGTCAATTCTAACTTACTATTTGTAAAGATGAAGAATTGAACTCTCTCATCAAAGCTATAATTACTAACATTCCACACACCCACACATCTCTGACTGGGAGAAAAGGACAAGAGAAGACTGTCTAAAGAATGCCTGGATTCCTTATTATCTCAGGATTCTAGATATTGTAACAGCTGCCCAGCACTGGTGATTCCAGTGAACTGAATCTCTGTGAAAAACACAATTTTGCCCTTTTGTAATTCTACTTGAGCAGGTTGGAACTCCAAATTATATTTGGAGCAAGCTTAATTAGCTTTCCAACCAACCTAATTTTTGCATTCTAGTCTTAACAATTTTTAAGTGTTACTGTGACTTCAAAGAAGCTATTGATTCTGAAGTAGTGGGTTTTGATTGAGCTGACTATTTTTAAAAACCTATTTGTATTTTAATTACAATGCAGAAATTATAGTAACAAATGCTTGTTTTTGTACAGACATTATTTATATCCTGATGCCTAAGCTCAATAAAAGTTAACCCCCTGAGCCCTGCAAAATAATAATAATAATATATATATATACACACACACACACATATAATATATATGTATGTATGTCAGGGTTCTTATAGGGTAATAGAAGAAAATGGAAGTACTTTTAAACTATAGTTTAAGTCTTAGCAATGCATGTGAAATATATTCTTAGAAAAAGCTAATAGTCTCAGGGAAAGATGTACAACATTGTAATAAATGTTTAAAATTGTATTGAAGGGACTAAAATATTCCCAAAGTAAATAGAACATTGTAGGCTCTGTTAAACAATGCATTTGTCATAATGTCTAAGTAACAGGTCATGGATCATAGGCAATATATCAAATTTAAACATGGCTCATTGCAAATATTATAACAGTGTCCTAGGACATAATGAATGCTGAAATAGAAGGTAGAAGCTATACTGTTGCAAAAGTGGTTCTGTAAATCTTGATCTCAAAAGTTACTCACTGAATCACCCTCCAATACTTGCTTCTGTGGAGTGAATTATTAAAGCTGATCACAATTATTTACCTAGTAAAGGAAAGAAAAATAACAATCTTTTGGTTTTGTTATCCTATTTTGCTTTTATTTTTCCCCCAATGCATACAGTGATATAATTGTAGTTGAATTGCAAATGCTTGGGGAATATTTTCTACCTTTGAATAGTTTTATTAGCTATGTGAGATCTCATTTAATTCAACCTATTTAACTGTAATCATGGAATGTGATCATAAAGAGCCAAATTAGCAGGACTCCTAAAAATGATAATTACCTCCTCCTGGCTACATAATATATGAACTGGAATCCAAATTTATGCTTTGAACAATATGACAAATAAGATGAATATCCAAAATGAAGATGTAATATAAAGATTGAGTTTAATTAGGCTAGGTATGGATAATCTGAATATCTTCTAGACCAAGAGTCAGCAAACTTTTTCTCTAATGTGCCAAATAGTAAATGTTTTAGGCTTTGTGAGCCATCTGGTTTTGGTTGCAGCTCCTTAACTCCAATATTTAGGGTGAAAATAGACAAAGACAATGTATAATCAAACATGGCTGTTTTTCAGCAAAACTTTGCTTATGGATACTAAAATTAGGATTTCATAAAATTTTCACTTGCCAAACATATTATTTTTCTTTGAAATTGTTTTAACCATTACATGCTTAGCCCCCTGGTGGTACTAATACAATACAAGGGCCATAGTTTGCCAACCCCTGTTCTAGATTTTAAATAATCCCTCCAGGGTTTTGTCAGTAAATTATTTTTTCCTTGTCTTTCAATGTATAAATTGTATGAGAAAACTAGAGATATGACGTATCTGAACATGTGATCCTCAATGTATTTCTTCGCTCACAGTGTAAGGGCATATTCATATTTTCAGAAATTATTTGAGAAGCATTACTATATGTTAGGCACCATTCTGGTATTGCAGCTGTGAACAAAGCAAGTAAGTTGTTGCTCATGGAGGAGGTTAAATTGTAGAGGTGGGAGATAGACCATAAGCAAACAGATATATAATAGGACACCAGATAATAACTGTGAAGGGTTATAAACCAAAATAAACAACATGATGGAGATAGAGTTAGTGAGCAGTTTGTTAATCAAATGGGATTGTTAAGGAAGGCCCTAAGAAGGTGAACTTCTGAGTTTAAAAAAAAAGGATAGAGTATGTCATAGGATATTTGAAGAAAAGCATTTAGGAAGAAGCCTGCTGGTTGTTTCAGAAGAACACCCAAGAGGGGCAATGTCGTTGAAAAATAGCAAAGGAGGATAACTTGGTAAGAGACAAGGTAAGTGAATTATCAGAGGCTAGACTATGTAAAATATTTTGGGCCATATTAAGGACTTCAGATTTTACTTCAGTGTGTTATGAAACTATGGGGCATTTTTGAGCAGAAGAGTAATATTTGTTTAAAAGGATGACTCTGGTTGTTCTCTGAAGAGGGGTGAGAAGAAATCCAATAGGAGGCTAACCCGGGTGAGAGATGAGAGTGGTTTGTACTATGGGATTAGTAGTGGGAATGGTGAGCAGTGATAGGAATCAAAAATTTTTTCTTATTTTCCCAAATTATTATTTATAAAAATTCCAAACAAGCATATAAACTGTTAACTATGAATATCCTGCACATTGCTTTTAGTGTCTCAGAAGAAACTAATAGAAAGAAAGATGGAAAGACAGAGATAGACTTGTATAAATATACTGATTTATAATTTATAATTTCCTTAGTGTAAATACTTCCATCAGACCTGATTTCAAGCCACTAATGGGAAGCCACTTAAATCAGTGTTATGAAGAGTTGTTCACAATCAGCTCTCTCATGTTGGTGTGAACATCTCCTGCACACCATTGATTCCTTCCAACAACACATATCGAGATGCTCTCAGTTTATCTGAACAGTACAGTTATTGGATATTTTGTAAAAGTGTGTGCTAAGCTCCAAGATAAATTACACAGCCACATGAAATGTTGGGAAATACGAAGAAATGAAGAGGAATACTCAATATAAAGGAAGAAAAAACTAAAATAAATGTATATGGGCCTTGGATAAAACACCAAGGCTGTAAGTGAACCTGTTGTCTGATTTGTGACCAGAGTCCCCAGATGTTTTGGCCTGCTTAAGTTACATTCTGACCAGGAAGCTTGATCTCATTTCAAGCCATATGTCAGACAGACATATAAATGGAAACTGGCATATATAAAGACTGTTTGTCTTGATGTGAAATGGAGGATAATATAATATGAACGAAGATGCAGGCAGCTGGAACCACTTAAAACCCCTAAAAGTATAAGTGCTGGAATTTTTGTTTCTTAGTTCATGCTCTGTGTGAGCTGATTTGGACAGTGCTATCTCTATTTTAATTACCATCAGTTTTGATAACATATAATTCAATCTCAGTTCAATCTACAAAAGGCTGTTATAGTTTTTACCCTAAACATATATCTCTTATCTTTGAATATTAAAAAAAAAATTATATGCCAAACCAAGTCTATCTAAAATTCCCTTTACGAGTAGAGGAAAGTATGCATTATTTAGAAATAAAGATAAACTAAAAGGTTCACTATAAATAAACATGTAAATATAACAAAGAGTAAAAAGCAGTGGTTTTTATAAGGCAATGTAGAAGATGTACAAAAGTTAATAATGGCAATGCCACATCTTTGTGCAATTCATGCTTTTGAATAGAAATTATCCAGCAGTCATAAAATCAAACATGTACTCAAATTTAATCACCCTTTACAAGAATACTTGTATATTCCCATGAAAGATTTTCCAGAGACATGCAAACTAATATCTACAAATGAATGTTGTATGGGTTCCTGATCTCTCTTTGTCACAAGACTGTAAAAGCTTGGTTTCATAACTAATAAGGGATTATGCAGTGGATGAATTTAATCTGAGAACTACAAGAGAGAACACAGTCTTTTTTGAGTATATCTTTACCTCTAATAATTTCAAATTTCCTCAAAGAGCTATATTTTCTTGGTATATTTTCAAATACTAGGAGACCCCCAAAGTGAGTGTACTGGGGACTTTTAGGAAAAAGAAAAAGAGAAAGGGGAAATCTGAAACACATGCAACAAAGGGAATTGTGAATGAAAGCAGAGTGTGACCTTGTGCCTTGGCTCTAATGCCCCCAAAGGCTGCATTTTGAGTAGCATTCTTCAGGGCTATGGCAAGTGCTCCATTTAAAGTAGAACAGGTCTAAATCACTGGCACATAAAGTTTCTTCTATAAGTGAATTTTCTTGTCACTAAGCAGGCGACCTCTAAGACCAGTCTAAGCAGGTTGCTTTCTTCAATATGCAGCACACATTGGAAATGTGAAATGTGAGGAAGGCAAAGTTAGGGTTTGTTTACTCATGTGAAAAAAAGTAGAATTCACAACAGAATTGATTCTTCTTATTTATTACCTGTTCTCTCCATTGATCATGTTTCAAATGCAGAAGCCTACCATTTTGTTCCTAAAATCTCCTTCTCTAATATTTCTCTTCCTCTGTTGTAGAGTTCCCGGTGTTTCTTTTCTTCTCTCAAATAGTCATCATGCAAGTGTACACTAGTTCTGTCTGCTGGTTGTCTAACCCCTAAGGTTTTACAGAATTCTATATTTTCAGAGATCTTTAAGAAAAACAATTAATCAATTAATTGGTTTAATAACTATAAGCCAAATTGATGCCTGCGACTTTCTGAAACAATTCAAAAACAGAAGCATAACCTATAAGAGTCATCCTAGACTTTAGAGTCTGGAAAGGAAGGCTGGTATTAATCAAATAGCTATTCAAGTAAATGGAACATTGCAAAGGTAGCTAGTGCCATGAAAGAGATACTTGGCACCACGTGAGCATCTATTAAGGTACTGAAGTATTCAAAGAGGACAAGAAAGTTTTCTCCTTGGGAATGCTGACTGGAGTTGGGTATGGATATGAAGATGTTAATTTGAAGAGGAAAGGGGGTAAGAGATACAGAAGCAATCACAAGTGCAGAGTTTTTATAGTTAGAGGGACCTGGAGTGAAAAGGTGAGACTTGAGAAATGAGTAAATGTAAACTCTTGCAAAGATTTTTGAGTAATATTTAAAGAAAGATTTTTGTCCTAAAATTAAAAGGGAAGTCATTGAAGTCTTTTAAGCAGGAAATACTATATAATCATACTTGTGTTTTGGAAATATTTCTCTAGCTGCAGTGCGGATGAAAAAAAAAAAAAAAAGGCGATAACTGATACCACTGACCACTTAGAAAACTGTGGAGTAGTCTCAGAAAAAGATGATGGGAGGTTAAATAACACTGGGTTATGGAGATGGAGAGACATATATGGATTTGAAAAATTTTCTTCCTTGTGTAACCATGGTATTGGCATTTTATTGATGTGTAGCTTAAATTCACTTTTTTATACTATTTTAATATATTGGTAATATTCGTGTACTTTTTATATGCATAATCTATATTCTAAACTAGATTATACATGACTTAAAGTCAAGGACAAAACATTTCATTTCATGATTTATAAGTAAAGAGGGAGTCACAGAGCTCCATGTGTCACGAGATAAGTCCATTCTTGCAATATCCACGTCAATGCCAACCCAATTTGCCTAACATACTACAAGGACAATTCCCATCAAGGTCATCAAATAGATCCTCATTGCTAGACCTGTTCATATGCTAATCTTTTACCAACGGTCACCTCCTTCCAGCTCCCCAAATTTTTCCACTGTGCTCTGGATCTCACAGTCTGTGATGTCCTCTTTCTTCCTTCAGCTAATTGTTTTTTCCTTCTGTCTAAAATCCATAATGTTTGAAGATCATAGCCTCAAATTTTACTCAATATTAATTTTATTATAATCCTTGAATATTCAATACTGTATAAAATAACTTTTCAATAATCTGTCCTCTTAGAAACTTAACTTCCTCTCTCTAGTTTTATGCTGTATCTTCCCAGTCCCTGGTGGTAACTTAGGCTTCTCCCTGGCAAATAAAAGCAAGTCCCTCCAAAATATAATCTCTAAGGACACCATTAAAAACTCTCTGGCACACTCCCTTTCTTATTCCTCTCCATACCCACACCACTTGCAATTTTCATCGATTGATTTTGTCAGCTTTCCAGGGTTCCACAGCCCCATAATATCCTCATATCTCTCCTTATCTAGCCTACATGAATTGTTACATAATCAGTTCTTTGCATACACCCTTATTCCTTTTTATCTCAGTTATTCTGGTCTGGCAAAACACCAGTCTGGTTAAATTCGAATTTCTGTCTATTTTACAACTTCTTCAGGACAGCCTAACACAGCTGGAGAAAAATGCACAACCTTGATAACTGCTCTTACTTTATTTTTATGACCACCAACATCAAATAGACACCTAGTACTATCCATCAATTCTGTAATATTTACTGAACACGTTCACTCTTATAGAAACTTTTCTCCACTTAAAATTTGGTACTCCCACTTCTTTATTCACAAGTAATAAAGGTGCATCTAATTTTCAGTGAGAGGATAGAAATAATTAGAAGAGGGTTTCCACCAAATCTCTCCACAAGTTACATCAATGCCTTTGTATCTTTAAACATACACTCTGATATTCCTTTTCTTAGAAAGGATGACTCTCTGTGCTCCACTTTTGCACAAATCCCATCCCCCTCTTTCCTAGTAAAGGGCATCCCAAGGGCGATTTTTGCTTCTTTCTTCTTTATCACTAGTGTTGATCTTTTACTGGATTATTTCCATCAGCGTATAAGCAGTATTTAATATCTCACTTCTTTAGGAAAAACCTTACTTTTCCCATTATCCTTCTCCAGCTACTGCTTCAGCTCTTTATAGTCTTTATAATAAATTTCTTTATAATTATTTTCTAAGTCAGTTACAACCAATTTCACTTCTCTCATTCTCTCTTAATGTTGAATGATTCAGGATTTTGTCTTACCACACTACAAAATGTTCTTATCAAGCTCAACATCATTTGTCACAATAGCAAATCCACTGAACAAAAAAATTAATGGTTGCCTCATTGATTATTCCTTTTCAAACTCTCAACTGCCTTCATGAAAAATCAACTTAGATATTCCATGTACATCTACCAAGAGAATCTGCCAACCTTCCAATTTTCAACACCTTATTAAAAGTCTGCTTAATTTCTCCCATTGTACATAAAAAACTTCAGAGTCATTTACTCTTTCCCTCAATTCCTTGTATTCATTTTTACAAAAATAAATTCACTTAGGTCTTCCTGTATGTATTGTGAGGTATACAGGGAGTATCATAGAATATTTATTCATCATGGGACTTATAATATTATAAACTCTACCTATAAATTTCTAGGCTTTACAAGGGGATTGGCCATCTACATCAACCATACCTAAATATCTGATTTTTTAATTTTAAAGGTACAATTAATTCTTTAATATCTCTCTATATATCCTAATATTATAAAAGCTTGATCTATATATGTCATAGCAGTTAAGAGCACAGAATTTTTAAAAGATATATTGGCACATCACAAACTTACAGGAAAGTGCACAGATTATAATGTGAAGCCAAATGTATCATCAAAAGTAAAAATATCCATATAACCATTACTCTGGTCAAGAAACAGAAAAATTACCTGCACCCTAGAAGCTCTCTCATGTCTCTCCCAATAATAGTAACCTCTCTTTTCTCAACTCTTTTTACTTTTAGCATTATAGTTCAATTTCTTTTGTTTTAAAACTTTATATAACACAATCATGCAGTAAATATTTATGTCATCACTTCCAGCTATTGGCATAATAATACAGCATAACAAATTGCTCTAAGCCCATGGTTTAAAACAGCAATCATTTAATCTCACATACACATCTACGGATTGGCTGAGGGTTAGCTGATAGACTATGGGTTTGACTATGTGGCTTTTCTTAAAAATATGTATCTGGCTGATTTTGGTTTCTCACTGCATGGTGGACTCATATATGCCAATGTGAGTTCATTCTTGTCTAAGCTGAAGGAGCAGCAACTACATATGAGACATTTATTACATAGCAATGGCAGAATTTCAAGAGGGCAAGCCCTAGTAGATAAGCACATTTCGAGCTTTTCCTTGTGTCATGTTACTAATAGTCCTTTGGTCAAATCATGTCACATGGCCAAGAGCAAACCTTGAGGGGTAGTAAAGTACACTTTGTAGTGAGAGGAACCACAAAGTTATATGACAACAGGCATGGATACAGGGATGGGTAAAGAACTGAAGTCAGTAATTCAATACATAAAATTTGTCCTTTTCATCACAATTACTCTTGCCTCTCCCCACCATTAAAATATACTTGCTCTATCATAGCCAACAAAAATCTAACTGAACCATGTCGTCAAGCTTTAAGTTCTAGATTTCATAAGAATATAAGATACAGATACCTATGAACTAAAAGAAGGTTATCCACCTCCAAGCACAAACATGCGACACAATGATGGAAAGAGATGGAATTGCTACAATAAACTTTCCCATTCAAAAGAGAGAAGAATGGAAGCCACATAGTAATTGGTGCTCCAAAACAATTTTGAAAACAAACTTGAAAACTTGAAAATCTGCCAAGTACTCTAAATTAAACTCCAGTTCTGCTCTCTGGGAAAAGCTGCACAGTCAAGTTTTCTCCAATAACTATTAGATCCTGTATTTAAGGTTGTCTTTTATTTTCTATCATTTTCCTTGGTCCTTCCTAAAAGGGACACTAGATAATGTGATGGGTTTTCTGGATATGAAGATTTCTTAGCCTGCTTCTTTTCTGTACAAAGTTGTTGGCCCAGAAGTCATTTTATATCCAGAATAGTCTTGGTCTCCTTTATTACAGAGAGTGTTTTTTTGCTTTTGTTTTGTTTTTCAATACAGTTCTAAACGTCATGGGTTTTCAAAGTATTTAATCTCATGCAACACCATGTTCCAATAATCACAGCCAGTTTCTTTTACAGAAACACTTGTCCCTCTGGACTCAAAAACAGTTACTTTGGGTGCATTAGGTAACTGAACATCTGATTCTGTTGTCTGTTGCTTCTCTTGATATTTTTAATCACATCAATTTGATTCCATGTGCACTCTAAGATTTCCCATTAAATGCCAAACAAAGTAAAAAATTGGGGGATTAATTTAAATCCATTCTGATATTTTTTTTCTTTCAGTGGGGGCACTAGCAATACCAGATCTATTTATCCATTTTCCATTAAGATAATTTGAAGCTGAGTCTCAGGGCCTGTGGTAGCCAACTTATTTCCGGTTGTCATTACTTTTAGAATACTATTTCTCCTTGGTCCCAATCAAGCATGGTAACCAGGGATCCTACCCTATTCTTTAGACTCTGATGTCCAAGTATTATTTCCTATCTGCCATATCAGTCAGCAAGAGTTCTGCTCAACTGCTCAGCTTATTAATTACCTCTTGCTCAATCAGAATAGTTTAAAACAGAAACCTGTAGAGTAAAAGGGGCCCCAAAATCTAGACTCACAATTTTAAGTTTATTTCTTTTGTAAGACTTTGGTCCAATAAATCTTTATCTTATTATTAGCTCTCCAATGCCTTCAAACAAATTTTTTTTTCTCTATCTAATCCAAGTTTTCTAGTCATTCCCTGTGGGAGATTTTGCCCATTACTAGAAGGAAATCAACTATATTAATCCTAATAGTTGTATGACCATAAGTAAATAGTTAACTTTTAGAATACTGAGCTAGCTCATATTTAAAATATCAATACACATATTCCATGGTCTTTATCAGAATCATAATAGATAATGCTTTAAATACTGAGCCACAGATTTTATGCTTGCCATAATATAAAGGCCAAATAAAAGTTAGTAATCATCATTCTTTTTGTGTGTGTGTGTGTCGTGCAGCGTTGTCTGACCAGGGATCAAACCCGTGCCCCTGCATTGGGAGTGTGGAGTCTTAACTACTGGACCACCAGGGAAGTCCCAGTAATCATTACTATTGGTATTAATTTTATTTAATTTGCCAGATTATTTTCCAAAACTCTGCATTATATAGCTTTTCAAACTTTCAATTTATTTTTTTTTTATTTTTTTTATTTTTTTAAATGTGATGGAACTGCACTTTATTTGTTTATTTATTTATTTATTTTTATTTTTTTGGCTGTGTTGGGTCTTCGTTTCTGTGCAAGGGCTTCCTCTAGTTGCGGCAAGCGGGGGTCACTCTTCATCGCGGTGCGCGGGCCTCTCACTGTCGCAGCCTCTTTTGTTGGGAGCACAGGCTCCAGACGCGCAGGCTCAGTAGTTGTGGCTCACGGGCCCAGTTGCTCCGCAGCATGTGGGATCTTCCCAGACCAGGGCTCGAACCCGTGTCCCCTGCATTGGCAACCACTGCGCCACCAGGGAAGCCCTCAATTTATTTTTTTAAAGTGTATGGTGTACATGGGAAAATGTATTCCCCAAACTGAAATTCTCATATCATCTTATTAATATCATATCATCTTATTTGATCTAGGAATATAAGATAAAGTAGTAAAATATAAATCCACGTTTGTGGGTTTGAACAACAGGATGAATGGAGTAGCCATTGAGATTGGGAAAACTGTAGTTAAAAGAGGTGTGGTGCCAAACTCCAAGATGTTCCCCAGTGATCTCTGACTCTTGATATTCATGTGGTGTGTAAACTTCTCCCATGTCAGAAGGGCTGGCTTGTGTAACTAATAGGATATTGTGGAAACGACACTGTGTTACTTCCAAGGCTACTTCATAAAAGACGTTATGGGCATCTGCTTGTTCTCTCTGGAAACACACTGCAGGAAACTAAATGTCATGCCATGAGGGCACACATGAAGCCCTATGGAGAAGTGTATACTGGCAGGAACTAAGGCCGTACAGTAAGACATAACCTGTAAGGCACGTCAGTGAGCCTTCTTAGAAATGAGTCTTCAGCTCTAGTCAAACCTTCAGATGAATGTAGCCCCAGGTGAGATCTTGACTGCAAACTCATGAGAAAACCTGTACTGGAAACAGTAGGCCGAGCCATTCCTATATGAGACAATAAATGTTTATTGCTTTAAACTGCTAAGTTTTGGGGTAATTTCTTTTGCATCAATAAATGACTAAAATATCAGGTTTTAGGGGGAAAAAAGAGTTTGGCTTTGGACAATGCAGCAGATGTCTGTGGCCAGCTCTGCTTGGCCCAATTTATTTCAATGAAGCTGTAGTGAACAGTTTCATTGACTGCCAGTGTCCCATCCAAGAATGTACCAGAGCATCTCTCTGATTTTCTTCCTCAGTGTTTTTCCTGATGCTTGACAAGTGTACTTCACCAGATGTAGGCGCAACTCTGCCTCACACTATGTTTTCAAAGGTATAGAAATTAAACATATTATATTTGAAGTGCTAAATATATATACACACACACATATATGTTGAAATGTTGATAGGCAGTTGGATAATGTATGGAATTCAAGAGGGTGGTCTGAGCTAAAGACATACATCTGACAGTTGTCAGAAAATATATCAAGCCATAAATCTGAATGATCTCCCAAAGGAATAAATATAGGTAGTAAAGACCAAAGTACAAGAACTGAGCTATGAGGCACTCCAACAATAAGGAATATTCCATTTTTGCTTCTAAATAAAATAGAAACTCTGATACACTTGCCTATTCTGTATTGTCAATTTTTTAAAAAATTTTACTACTGTATAAAATATATATGCATGTGTATTGGCCAGGATTCTCCAGAAAAACAGAACTCACAGGATATGTATGTATGTATGTATGTGTGTGTGTGTGTGTGTGTGTGTGTGTGTTTAAAATAAATAAATTAAATATGAATGATTCCCTTCCAGCACTGGGCAAATTCAAAATCCCCCATAGGGAATGACTAGAAAATTTGGGTTGAATAGAAAAAGAAAAAAATCAGTTTGAAGGCATTGGAAAGTTAATGATAAAACATTATTGGGTCAAGGTCTGGAGAAGAGAGAAACACAGAAATGTGAACCTGTATTTTGGGATCACTTTTATTCTACAGATGGCTGAATGGGACTCTTTTTTCTTCCATTCTGAGAATTGAGAATTCCAGTTACCACCACCATCAGCACATTTATTCATTTGATTATTTCTGTATTTCATTGAAATTGGTTTCAGAATTGCTTCTCCATTTACTACTACCATAAGCATATCACTAAAAAGATGTCAGGATTTCTTGGCATTTTGTTCCTTAATCCCCACAGCCCACCAATCCCAGACTTAGGATATTCAATCAAATAGTATATATGTGTTCCTAAGTTATCTAAGTGTTTTCTTTTCTGCTTATTTTCCTTCCTCCCTTTCTCCCTCCCTGTCCTTCCCTCCCTCCTTCCCTCCCTTCCTTCTTTTCCTTCGGTGTGGTTAGTGTATCAATTTGAAATATATTTAGGTTCATTTCCTTCAGTTTGAATTTTTTTTTCTCTTTCCTCAGTCTTACTGATTTATTTTATAGGCACAATATCAACATGTTTTTAAAAGTAAAAGTTGCATAAAAAGGTATACTTTGAGAAATACCTGATTGCTCCCCTTTGTGTCCCTTTACCCCATACCTACCCCATTCCTTGTATGTATAAACTTCATAGCTTTATGATTTGTCCTTCTCGTATTTCTTCTTGTAATGATAACCAGATATATGTCCATGTCTCTTATTTTCACTTCTTTCTTACAGAAAACATACCATGTGTGTTCTTTTCCACTTTGGGTTTTTATTTTGTTTTGTTCACTAAATAACACCAACTGAAAATCACTCCAACTCAGTTTCATATAGTTTTTCTCATGATTTTTATAAAGCTGTATTAAAATACACTTCAATCACTAAAATGCACCTCTTTTATATCATTTCCATTGGATATACGATAGTCACTTCAAATGTTCAAACTTAATGTCTGCATTTGAGATGATATTTTTGTTCTACAAAGCTCCCAAGGACAAATTCAATTTTTACATGTTATCTTTGTAAATCTTTAGACTATCAGATAATTACTCTGTTTTTCCACTGTTCTACTTACTCACCACCAATTTTATTCTTTGAAATATTTTTATTCTTGGAATACTTTCTTTATCTTATTGCTACTATCCCAGTCTTCAACATTTCCATCTTCAATTATCTTCCTTAATATCTCATTGTTTTGGGGATTCCCCCTCCATTTTAGTCTAATTTACATTTGCTTGCCAAACTAAGATTTTTAGAATATGCTTTCCTAAATTCATTGTGGTCACAACCTACAATAACTCTCCACTATTTATTTCAATATGCAAAAAATACCATTCCCTGGATGCTAACATCTTTCTATTTGGGCTCTTCCTTAATTATGCTTATTATTGTCCATAATTTCTCATATCTTATGATCACGTATTATGTGTTTGCTTGGCCTCTCTAATTTTGATTAAACTATTCCTATAAACTGGAATGCTCTCATCTGATGATCTAAATGGATCATATTTCATGATTCTCCTGTAACTGCTTTTGACCACGTTCCTTTGAAGTTCAGTTACATTTCTCATAATCCCTAAGGTATCACGTAATTGCATTAAAATATTATGTTCATCTTTATAAGTTTATGAGATGGATTATGTGAAATATTGCTTTTCATATAATTCACAAAAAAAGCAGTTATTAACATTTATTAAATATTTCCTGAATATTTAAAAATATATTTTGAAAGTACTTTGAGTTATATTCCATTATAAAATTTTAAATTTATATTATTTATACATTTTCTTTATATTATTTTTGTTAATAAGATATGATTGATATTAAAGTCATTTTGCCTATTTCCAAGCAACTTTGGAATTTAAGATTCTATTTTACAAATTGCACTGAATTAATAATTATTATTATTAATATGAAAATAATTATTTTGCAAGACATAGATTTTTTTCATCTTTATTTAGTGAAGAGTATGTTATATGACAAGAAATAAACCAAGATCAACATAGCCGTAAAATGGACCATTCTATTTTAGTTCTTAAAATAGCTGATAGCCCTGCTATGCCTATTTTAAAGTATTTACCTATTTCAGCTTGGTGTTTTCATTACACTCAGGAACCACCCTTCTCTGGACTGCTTTTAAAGTGTTTATGTTAACTATTGAACTAGCAGGGACTCAAATCTTCATCATTAATTTTTTTGGTTGTTCAGCTCTCTATATGCTCTTCTTCAGTAAACACTAACGATTTTTCTGTTTGAATTAAGTTTTTCTAGCTTCACTAATGGTTATCATTATGTAATAATGTTATTATTATGAAAAAACATCAGTTTCAAGTTAAGCAAGAGACAAAAAAATAAATGCCATTTATTCTATTGTATAGTGCATTTTTAATATCTTGGGGTTTTTTTCCCCCACTAGTATCATCAATAATAGACTTGGGATTACTGACAAGTGTATGCAACCTTTGCTGCAACCTAAGAATCTAAGGATGTATAAAATAAAAGCCAAATAAGATTGATCAAGATGAGAAATTATACTGGAGTTCAGTGTGCTTTGAGGTCACCAGTAAGGAATTATACAGGATAGGACGAACTTAAGCTGAATTTTGAAGGAAGGGTAATATTTAAGTAACTAGGGAGGAATAAGTGTGACATTTCCAGCGAGCTAAATGACAGAGTAGGTCACTTTATGAAGACCACAGGAGAAAAGTTTAGAGTGTCCAAGGAACAGACTTTTATCCATGAATGCCAAGTGCAGGAGTCTAGACCCCTGACACAAGCTTTCAAAATCTTCCAGATGCTTAGTAGGCACACTAATTATTTGAAATTTCTATGTGATTTATGATGAATTTTAGTGGCAATAAACCAGTTTAGAATTAGTTGAAATAGCTGTGAAATGCAGAATGCCTGAATTAGGGTATATGCTAAATTCTCATTACAATTGCACATTCAGACTCCATCTTTAGCTTTTGCATTTACCGTAAAAGTACAATCTTGCTGCATTTGTAAAAGAGTATTAATCAAAACAGCTTTTCCTTTCAGTGCAGTTATTTGTATCAGATGAACACTAAGACCTTAGTTCTATTACTTTAAAAAGGTCTTGACCACCTGATAAAATCCATTACAGAAAATTCCACTTGTACTGGATACTATGTTGCCTCTTCGAGATAGGTAAAGTACAATAAATCTAAAATTCTCACTATAGTAATTACAACTTCAGAGAAATTCTCAGATTGGATACAGTGACAAAGTAATTTCTTACCATTTCTGGACTTTGAACAAAGGACAAAAAGTTAATTGACTAAAATGATAGAGCTTACTTTTGAAATAAAAGCACATTAACCAGTAAAATCAGTCTATCTCACTGAAAATAAATGATCTTACCTCTGTATTTGCACTGTAGAAATCTCTTGTGGGAAAGAAATAGCATTAAACCATAAATTGCGAGATTTAACAAAATTCGTTAATAACGGTTAAATAAATTCACTTTCATGGCATCCACCCAAATATTGCAGGCACACGAACATGTGTTACTAGCTTAGAACTGTTGGGACATCATTAGAAGAATATACTTGTATTTTTTTTTTTAATAAAATGCTCTAATCAGGGGAGCACGATGTATGATAAGCAGTAAGGGGAAAGTGTCGAGAAAACAAGTCAATTATTGTTACCAGAGTCTCCACCAGACTCCTGCTCAAAATCCACCAACTGCTCCCTTGAACAGGAACTAACATATGTCTCTAAGTCACAGTGTCTAGACACAAAGAAAGGAAGCTATAAGAAGAGAAAAACTGAAACTGAATAGAACCAGCTGAAACCAAGATGGCGACAAATCTGACCTCCAACAGTTCCCCGTCTCATTCTACACGGATTCTACTACATTAAGCACTCCATGACACACCTCGTGTGGCCATGACCAGAAGTCACAGACCAAAGAAGAATAGAAAAGGGGTGGCACACCATTTCCATGAAAGCCGTGCCTCTTTCCCAGAAAACCAAAGCATGTGCCTCCCCATCATTAGTCTCATTCCACTCATTGTCCTTGCTCCTTAAAAGCAAATCTCTCTCACCATTAAAGCAAAAAGTCGATTTGTGAACTAAGTTCCTGCTGCTCTGTTCTTTGGCCACTGAATAAAGCTTGTGCTGCTTCAATGTCAGCTTCCGTTTCATTTTTGGGTATGTGAACTCAAATGGAAAAAGAACCTTCCCCACCAAGGCAGGGGGCCTCGGCTGAGCTAGGGCCCAAGTGGGGGTCCATATTACTTAATTTGGTAACATAATGTTTGCAACATATGAAGGACTATGGAAATATATAGGAGGTGTTTCAGACTACGTATTTTAGCATATTTCTTTCAATAAGGAGTGGTTTTACTTAAAAGTGTATTTCAATCTACTGAATGCATATTGGCAGGTGAAAGGATCACTCCATTATAAACTCCGTGTAGCTTTAATTTTTAAAAAAATTATCTACACTACTGTCCTTTTCCTAATCAATATTTACCCCACATTCCTAGACTGTTGTTGACATACGGTTTAATGTAAATATTGCATTTAAATTGTCTGAAAGTTATGGTTAACTCAAAGAAGTATATGGTTAAAAAATAATTGTTTACCAAAAACGCTGGGTCCGTCCATTATTACTGTCACTCCTAGCCCTTATCAAGCACCCAGTACCTTGTAAAGTGCTAAACCTACGTAAGTTATGATTATATCTAGCTCCCCAGAGCTACAAAACAAGTTGAATAAATGTAGACAATAGAACCACAAACTTCTCTGGTTTAAGAGACAAGCAAAAGTTGGCTGCCTATACATATAGAATATTTACTGTAGAAACAAATGAAATACTGTGTTGAAAGCAAAACTAGAACTTTTCAGCAACTGTTGAATAAGGTTTGAGTAATTCTTGGGTAGAAAAGAAAAAACCGTAAGCAAAATAGCAATGCTGTAACTTTTTAAGAATAGCTTTCCATCTCCATTGAACTAAATCAGCGTATGAAAAACTAGTTCATTCTCTATTTAACTGGTGAGGCAACTGAGACCACCAGAGGATATTTGAACTTCCAGTCTTTAGTACCGCACACAAGAACCTTGGAAATCACCACTATGTTCTAACAAGTAAAAACCAAACAAACAAACAAGTCAACAACTCTCTTAGATCCTTTAGAGAAGTGAAGTCACAGGGCAAACCCCTGCCCCCCCAGATGGAGTGAATACGGAAAAATCACAACTTACCAGAGCAGAGACTCTGGAGCTGAACTCTTGGCAGGAACCGCTGTTGAAGCAGGGAAACCTGAACCGCAACTGAATTGAAGGAGGCTCCAGGCAGACAAGTCTGAGGGTTAAAGACTCCTGGGGACCCAGTTATAGTGGGTCCCCTCCACATATTTGTGAGTTTTACCTCCAGGAGCTCGACGAGGTGCTCACAATGAGTATCAGAGAAAAATCTCCTCTGCTTCTGGCAGGCAGAGGAGAAAAAGAGCCATTTTGAAATGTGGCGTAGCACTCTGCTCTTAACAAGGGCTGCCCTCAGGAGAAACTAGTTAACTAGAGCCTAATCTAATGGAGTTTTATCAGAGCCAGCTGACCTGGAGGAAGGGAAATAGCCAACTTCAGCTGGATCTAGCCATCCAATCCCACCTAAGGGCCTTGGGAGTGGAACAGAGAAGCACCTGTGAAGTTCACAGTCCAGAGGACGGGCTCACTAAAAGACTGACACCTACTCTTCGGACTATAGAATGTTTCCCCTCCCCTGCACCTCACCACCACATTACTAAAGGTCTCTTTACAGCAGATCCTTGAACGGGTACACCATGTCCGGCCATAAGACATATTAAAGGCAAAAAATACAGTCAGAAGAGAAGAGCAAGCATCAGAACCAGACTCAGATACTGCAGGGATATTGGAATTATCAGGCCAGGAATTTAAAACAACTAAGATTAATATGCTCTAATGTATAAACCAGACTGCATACAAGACCAGATGAGTAATGTAAGCAGAGAGATGGAAATTCTAAGAAAGAATCAAAAAGAAATGCCAGAGGAGGTCAAAAACACTGTAACAAAAGTGAAGAATGTCTTTGATGGGCTTATTAGTAGACCAGACACAGATGAGGAAAGCATCTATGAACTTGAGGATATCTCAATAGAAACCTCCCAAACTGAAAGCAGTCAGAAAAAAAAGACTGAAAAAACAGAGTAGAATGTCTAGGAACTGTGGGACAACTACAAAAGGTGTAACATAAGTGTTATAGAAATACCAGAAGGAGACTATTTGAGCTTAGTCAAGGGTAGAACCGCTAGAATTTAGGCCTCTTAACACCAGGTCTGTTTTTTTTTAATTCTATCACATGCACGTGCTTCCCAATTAACTAGTTGCCTCAAATTCCTGGCTATTCATAAACTCCTCCTGGAATATTTCTTTGCAAATGCCTTTGTCCTTCAATTTACAAATATATACCCATCCACAACCAAAAGAACATCATAAACTTTGCAGAGTACCAAATAAATGAGAGTTAACAGGTTAACAAACAAAATATTTTATTTATTTTCTAAAGCATGAAAGTGGAAATTAATCTATGTGTTCAATTAGTTGCATAAAAAGAGAAAGCAACCAAAATGAACACGAAGAATTTGCCTAACATATTCAGGATTTCCTTGCTAACATCCCACTGGAAATTGAAATAGCTTATTTCCTGTTATTAGAGATTAAAAAAAAAAGAGTCTGTTACTTGTACTTCCTGGAAAGTAATATTTACAGCAAAGTAGTTCAGTCATTCCCAGATGTGAATTTTGATTATGTCACCATTATAATGGCAATGAAAAGAAAAGAAAACCTGCCAAATTTAAGTTATAGAATAGCTGCTGATTACCATTGTATCCAGAAAGACAGCATAAAATGTTCACATCACTTTTGGAATGGATTAATTACTCAAAAAATATTTTATCTGAACTTTGGGAAACATGTTATATGTTAGAGAAACATATTATGTGGTTCGAGAAAGGGAATAGTAGTGAGTAATGTTTCTTATTTCCAAAGTATTGCTTTTTCCTGTGTTCCTGAAGGTAGTTTTATTTTCCATAAGATTACACGGCCTTGCAAAAAGCACAGTTTTCTGAAAGGGCCATGAATTTTGGAAGTCACCTTCTAATACATGTTGTTTCTTAACATATTTCTTTTAAGGTCATGCCTGCCTAAATATTTGTAAAAATACCTTTCATATCACTGCCTCTCAAGTCTCCTCTAAGCAGAGCCGTCTTAGGAGAGAACAAAATGTCTTCCTAATTATAAGACTTCATGGTTCTTGGGTAAGTGGCAATCTTGGAGTCAATGAGTATCTCGACTACTGTCCACGATTTTCCTACCCAACGCATGTTATTTTAGTTCATGAGGAAATTTTTTAACTCCAATGGGAAGGATATTTAATGAACCCATTCTTGTTACCATCCCACAATAATAATTACTACTTTTTCCTAAGAGCCTTGCACTAGGCCTCTTCTACCTACTGTGTGCAGGCTTTACAACAGTCCCACTAGATAGATAGATATCATTAAATCCACTTGTAGTTAAGGAAATTCAGACTTGAAGATATTAACTAACTTGATCAATCACAGGCCTGAGAATTTTACTAATGTCCTTAGGACAGGATTAAAGAAAAGCACTTCTAAATAGGATCAGAATTAGCTCCTTATGAAAATACATACAATGAAAAGATATATAATGACTTTTTTCCCCCATGGCACTTGATTTACTCTTTCTGGTTAAGACATTGGAAACTTTAAAAAAAATAATGCATAGGTAGGGAGAAACCATTAACCGTTGAGCTTAAATATGTATTTTTAGATCTCCCAAGAGAAAAATCAGAGAGAAATAGGAGATAGATGGATCTTTTGTGGAACAAATAAAGAGAATCTTGACAGTTCTGGAGCAGCGTGTTTCTGTCCAAGGTGCCCTGGTGATGTCCCAGAGGTACCTGGGGACAGGGGAGCAGATAAATAAACAAGTGGGATTATGGGCTAGCTTTTCCACATTTACTTTATTTGGAAAGTCTTATTGAATATTTTGAGGAAAGATTTAGTCAGGTAAAAATAATTTGAAAACCATAAATTTAGGGACTGAGATGTGGAGAGAATGTGAATCATCAGGCAATCAGTGGACTCAGGAAGAAACCACAATGATGGGTAATGGGAATAATTTGCTTGCATCAAAATTTTTCTGGACTTAGGCTGACAGGAAACCCATTACCCTATCAGAGGAGGGAAGCAATACCAAAACTAAGAGTGTAGAGTGACAGTTCTGCCATTGCTGCTCACACTCCTCTTTGCAGTGTTTTCTTCACTGCCTGTATCCATAGTTTGAACTTTCCATCCACTAATTTGCTGGTTAGCACAGAGGCAAAATCTTTAATGCTTTCATCAAAACGAAACTGGGTTACAATCTCTGATCTAGGGCCACAAAGCTCTGTTGTACTTTGTATGTATTGTACAAAGACCTCGACCAAGGGGACAATTAAGAGGTAAAATCCAGTTGGCACTCAGCTCACCAAGCCTTACTCACTGGCTCAGGAATGAGTCTGCATGGAGGAAGAGGTACCCTTTTCTCACTTACACAAGGGCATATCATATGGGCTAGTGACAACCTTGCCCGGTGCAACAGTCCCCCTCACACATAGTAATGTAACATCCTGTAAATTTAGATTATTATTCCTTGTCATGTAATAGCATAAGCATAATTATTTGTTATTATAACTTTTACATCCTAGTACTGTGCCTGACACATAATATATACTCCCTAATTAATTTTGGCTTGTTATTGAATGAATCTTCCATGTGGTGAATTTAATTCACATAATTCTCAATACAGAACTTTAAAAACTGTGTGTGTGTGCTTGTGGACTTTAGGATTTTTTTATGTTAAACACAACAAGATATTTGAGGCACTATATGAATTAGATTAATCATATAAAGTATATTTAATTCACACTGAATTCCAGCATCAAATTAGGTTGTTTTCTATTATGTATTGCTTCTCTGAATTCTTTTTTTTTATTTTTTTTTTTATGTTTTTTTTTGGCTGTGTTGGGTGTTCATTGCTGTGCGTGGGCTTTCTCTAGTTCCGGCAAGCGGGGGCTACTCTTCGTTGCGGTTCGCGGGCTTCTCATCGCGGTGGTTTCTCTTGTTGTGGAGCATGGGCACTAGGGTGCATGGGCTTCAGCAGTTGTGGCACGTGGGCTCAGAAGTTGTGGCTCACGGGCTCTAGAGCGCAGGCTCAGTAGTTGTGGTGCACGGGCCTAGGTGCTCTGCGGCATGTGGGATCTTCCCGGACCAGGGCTCAAACCCACGTCCCCTGCATTGGCAGGCAGATTCTGAACCACTGCGCCACCAGGGAAGTCCGCTCCTCTGAATTCTTTAAACACCCTGATGCTCTCCAATGACATAGATAGTAAAGACATAAAAGCTATAGAAATGTGTTTTAGTCAAATCATGTGTTTGACTAAGAGGCCCTGGACTGGAGAGGGAAGAGGAAGTTTCTGCTATGTGGTAGATTCCATGTCCACTTGAAATCAATTTATTTCACTTTAAACTTACAACCACTCTTTGATTTAGGTATTTCATTCTAAAAATGAGGTAACTGAGTATGAGAGAACTTAAATGACTTAGTAAAAGTCACTTATAAGTGCCAGAATTGGAAAGTCCAATGTTCATTTGAGAGACTAATTTTTCCAGTTGACATTTTACTTACACTGATGATGCCTTCACAACGATGAAGTATTTTGTTTACTTGGGAATTTCATATAATTATCTCAATACTTTTCCATACAATAAAAAATGACCAATTTGAGTGATGGTATTTTTCCTCAATTAGGTGATTTGTTTTTTCATTTTACTGAATACACTGACATCGTTTTGCATGGTCCAGAGCCAATCTCTAATTTCCCATTGAATTTGGGTACATGAAGTAAAATACCAAGACACATTTGAATATAGACCAGAAAGAATTTTATACATCTTTGTGTATTTTTATTATCAGTCCCCACAAAGAATTTTATACATCTTTTAATAAAAATGATCATCTTTTCCTAGCTTTGGTCATGCAGAATACCTGAGTTTTCATTGTTTAAAAATACTTACATCTATTGCTATTTTTCAAACTCTACATCTATTGCTTCAAACTCTTTATATCTATTGCTATTTTTCTTGGCTAAGTTTTTGTTGTTGTTGTTCTACTGTTGTGATTCTCAGAATTCTTATATAATATACACTTTTCCAAAAAAATCTATTAATATTAAATCATGCCCAGAATATGTATTTTAAAAAATCAAAGATATATAAGAATGCCAAATGATAAAATAAAACAATCAGTTACATATAGATATTCTGTATGTGTTTTATAACATACACACAGAAAGATAATAGAGAATTTAGATGTCTCTACAAAAATGTGTGTGGAAGATTGTGTGTGTGTGTGTATGTGTGTGTATGTTTTCTTTTTGTTTCAATAAAGTCAGAGTTAAATTGCAACTTTGCTTAGAGGTGAGAACTTTTCTTCAAAAACAATAAATAGAATGTTGACTATCTGGGCAATATTCAAATATCAAATGAGGTCCTAAGCAGGTAGCTTAAGTATGAATACATCCTGATTTCATGCAGAACTGGTAAAATAAATTTAATAATTCAATTAAATATCACACTACTCCAATCATTTGTGTCATGTTTTTCAAACTTAATTAAGCTAGTTCTGCAATTACACACAACTATATGAAATAATCTTAGTTATTCATTTCAATGGTATTCAGCATGTTTGTGGGAAAAGAAAGGGTACTATGTTTTACTATTATTCTTCAAAAGATGACTATTTGTAGGCATAGATATAGATATATAGACATAGATATCATATATTGTAAATAATGCTGCAGTGAACATGGGGGAGCATATATCATTTCTAATTAGTGTTTTTGTTTTCTTAGGGTAAATACCCAGAAGAGGAATTGCTGGATCATATGGTAGTTCTATTTTTAACTTTTTGAGGAACCTCCATACTATTTTCCATAGTGGCTGTACCATTTACATTCCCACCAACAGTGCATGATGGTGCCCTTTTCTCCACATTCTTGCTGACACTTGTTATTTGTTGTCTTTTTGATGATAGCCATTTTGAGAGGTGTGAGGTGACATCTCACTGTGGTTTTGATTTGCATTTCCATGATGATTAGTGATATCAAGCATCTTTTCATGTGTCTGTTGGCCATATGTATGTTTTCATTGAAAAATGTCTATTCAGGTCCTCTTCACATTTTTAAAAAGATTTAATATGGCGTTGTATGATTCCTTTCCATATTTTGAATATTAACTCATCAGATATATCATTTGAAAATATCCTCTCCCATTCAGCAGGTTGCCTTTTCATTTTGTTGATGGTTTCCTTCACTATGTAAAAGATATTTTAGCCTGATGTAGTCCTATTTGTTTATTTTTGCTTTTGTTTCCCTTGCCTGAGGAGAGAGACCCAAAAAATATTACTAAGACAGATGTCTAGGAGTCTAGTGCCTATATTTTCTTCTAGGAGTTTTATGGTTTTGGACTAATGTTTAAGTCTTTAATCCATTTTGAGTGTACTTTTTTACATGGTGTAAGAAAGTGGTCTGTTTTCATTCTTTTACATGTAGTTGTCCAGTTTTTTCAACACCATTTATAGAAGAGGCTGTCTTTTCCCCACTGCATAGTCTTGCCTTCTTTACTGTAGATTAATTGACCATATAAGTGTGGGTTTACTTCTGGGTTCTCTATTCTGTTCCATTGGTCTATGCATCTGTTCTTGTGCTGGTATCACAAGCACAAGATTACCATAGCTTTGTAGTATATTTGATTTGATTACCATAGCTTTGTAGTGTACTTGAAACAAGGGAGCATGATAGCCCAAGTTTGTTTTTGTTTTTGTTTTTTTTCAAGATTGTTTTGGCTATTTGGGATCTTTCGTGTTTCTATATAAATTTTAGAATTATTTGTTCTAGTTCTGTGAAAAATGCCATTTATATTTCATAGGGATTTCACTGAATCTGTAGACTGCTTTGGTTAGTATGACATTTTAGCAATATTAATTCTTCTGATTGTGATCACAATATATCTTTCCATCTGTTTGTGTAATCTTTCATTTCTTTTATCAATTTCTTATAGTTTTCAGAGTACAAATCTTTCACTTCCTTGGTTAAATTTATTCCTAGGTATTTTTTGATGCAATTGTAAATGGGATTATATTCTTAATTTCTCTTTCTGATAGATTGTTATTGGTGAATAGAAATGCAACAGATTTCTATTTATTAATTTTGTATTCTACAACTTTACTGAAGTCATTTAGTAGTTCTAATAGTTTTTTTGGTGGCATCTTTATGGTTTTCTATATATAGTATTATATCATCTTCAAATAGTGACTTCTTACTTTCCATTGTGGATACCTCTTATTTACTTTTCTTTTTTTTTTTTTTCTTTTAACATCTTCATTGGAGTATAATTGCTTTACAATGGTGTGTTAGTTTCTGCTTTATAACAAAGTGAATCAGCTATACATATACATATATACCCATATCTCCTCCCTCTTGCCTCTCCCTCCCACCTTCCCTATCCCAACCCTCTAGGTGGTCACAAGCACCGAGCTGATCTCCCTGTGCTATGTGTCTTATTTACTTTTCTTGTCTGATTGCAATACTATGTTGATAAAAGTGGTGAGAGTGGGCATGTTTGTCTTGTTCCTGATCTTAGAGGAAAAGCTTTCAGCCTTTCACCATTGATTATGATGTTAAGTTTGTCATATATGGCCTTTATTATGTTGATGTATGTTCCTTCTACATACAATTTGTTGAGTTCTTATCATTAATGAATGTAGAATTTTGTCAAAAGCTTTTTCTGAATCTATTGAGAAGATCATATGATTTTTATCCTTTGTTTTGTTAATGTGGAGTATCTAGGTTGATCAATTTGGGAATATTAAATCATCCTTGCATTCCTGAAAAAAATCCCACTTGATCATATTGTACAATCTTTTTATATTTTGTTGAATTTGGTTTGCTAACATTTTGTTGAAGATTTTTGCACTGATTTTTCTATCAGTGATATTGGCCTTTACTTTTCTTTTTTGTAGTGTCTTGTTTGGCTTTGGTATTAGGGTAATGCTTGCTTTGTAGAATGAATATGGAAGTGTGCCTTCCTCTTCAATTTTTTGGGATAGTTTGAGAAGGATAGGTATTAACTGTATCTTGACTGGTAGAATTCACCTGTGAAGCCATCTGGTCCTCAACTTTTGTTGGGAGTATTTACATTACTGATTCAATTTCATTACTAGTAATTTTTCCTTTCATATTTTCTATTTCTTCCTGGTTCAGTTTTGGAAGATTGTATGTTTCTAGAAAGTTGTCCATGTCTTTTAGGTTGTCTAATTTGCTGGTGTATAATTCTTCATAGTAAACTTCTATAATCCTTTGTATTTCTATGGTGTTGGTTGTAACTTCTCTTTCATTTCTGCTTTTATTTATTTGGGCCTCCTTTTATTTTCTTTTGATTACTCTGGCTAAAGGTTTATCAATTTTGATTACCATTTCAAAAAAAAAGAAAACAGCTCTGGGTTTCATTGATCTTTTCTATTTTTTGTCTCTATTTTATTTGTTTCCTCTCTGATCTTTATTATTTCCTTCTTTCTGCTGACTTTGGGTTTTGTTTGTTCTTCTTTTTCTAATTCTTTTTGGCATAATGTTAGTTTTTTTTGTTTTTTTTGTTTTTTTGAGATTTTTCTTGTTTCCTGAGGTAGGTCTCTATCATTACAAACTTCTTAAAAAACTGTTCTAAGCTGTGGTTTCCACTACCCTGTTTTCTAGATCACCAATCTGTTCTTCTGCATTATCTAATCTGCTGTTGGTTCCCACTATTGTATTCTACATTTCAGTTATTGTATTCTTCAGCTGATTGGTTCTTTTTTCATATTTTCTATCTCATTGTTGAAATTCTCACTGTGTTCTTCCATTCTTCTCCTGAGTTCATCAAGCTCTTTATGACCATTTCTTTGAACTCTTTATCTGATACATTGCTTATCTCCATTTTGTTTAGTTCTTTTTCTGACGTTTTATCTTGTTCTTTCATTTGGAACATATTCCTTTGTCTCTGCATTTGCCTAACTCTCTGTGTTTCTTTTTATGTATTAAGTAGATTGGTCATGTCTCCTGGTCTTAAAGGAGTGGCTTTATGTAGAAGTTGTCCTGTGGGGCCCAGTAGCACAGTCTACTCTGTTCGTCAGAGCCAGGTGCTCTGAGATTGTACCCTATGTGGGCTGTGTGTGTCCTTCTGTTGTAGCTGGACTGCAATTGCTGCAGGTGTGCTAGTGTGTGGGGTTGGTCTTGACATGGCTGGCTGTAAGGCGCAGCTGCAACTGTTGTGGGTCCTCTTCTGTGCAGGGCCAGCCCCCCAGGGTGGGAGCCACTTTAGAGGGGCCCTGGTGCTGGCCAAGGCTACCTACTGGTTGTGGCGGGGTGGTTGGAGGCTGCTTTGGAGGAGCGCTGGCTGGGGTGTGTCTGCAGGTGAACACCAGGGCAGGGTAAGCAGTGCCAGTAAGGTAGATGCATAGATTCAGAAGTGGTGACCCCCCAGAAGGGCTGGACCATCTATGTAGAAGTTAAGCAAAAGAAAAAATATGGTGCCCACCAGCACCTCTGACCCTGGCGAAAGTTCCAACAGTTCCCTGTCCCTCTGACACATGCCCTAAAAGTAGCCAATGAATCTCCTTTACATATGACCCAGGCAGTTTTCAAACTGCTGCCTCTGCACTGGGACTTGGAGTGAGTGAGTTTTTGTGAGTGCCCTTTAAGAGCAGAATCTTGGTTTCCTATAGCACTCTGGCTTTCCCAGACATAAGCCCTGCTGGTTTTCAAAGCAAAATGTAATGGGGGCTTGTCTTCCTGCGTGCAGGTTCCCCAGGCTGGGGAGCCCAAAGTAGGGTTCAGACCCCAGAGTCCTCAGGGAGGACCTCCATGGCTGTGATCTCCTCCCACCTGTGGGTCACCCTGTGTGGGGTGTGGGTCTCAGCCAGACTGTGTCTCAGTCCCTTCCACCTGTCTCATGGGCTTTTTCTTTACTTCCTTAGTTGTGGAAAATCTTTTTTGCTAGTCTTCAGGTCATTCTCAGAGAGAGTTGCTCTATGTACAGTTGTAGTTTTGGTGCATCATGGGAAGAGGCAAGCCCAGGATCTTCCTACTCTGTCATCTTGTTCCCCTCTCTTGATACTCAGTTTTCTTGTATGAAAAAATTACTGAGTTGGTTTAAGTTTCTCTCTGCTCCTACTCTGGATTACAAAATCATCATGGCAACTGGGTAGTACTTTCTTAAAGAGCATGTCCTTTCATGAGACAAGGAAGAATTCCATGGAATGGAATTTCTAGAGATAATGTTAAAAAAAGGGAAATAAAACTAAGCAGCATCAAACAAATAACAGAACCCCACAAAAAGTTATTTTAAAGATAAATACATTGTTCAGTTCAGTTGGACCAGAGTTTTATGTGGTTTTGTGATAAGCAAAACTAGGGTTGGACATCTTGAATGTTAGATGTTATTATATTTATAGTTAACTTGGTATACACAGGGGTCAGCAATTCATTTGACTATGACTGGAGCCGTTCTGACAGACTTATGAGAAGGATGACTTGAAGAGGAAGAGCCTAGGAAGGAGTATAATTTGGAAGACATGCTGGGAATTCAGGATCAAGTTAATGAAGGTCTAAACTGAATGACAAAAATGAGAAGAGAATGGGGAAGAGAAGAGACATGAAAAAGAACAAGATACATATGAATTGTGTGTGTGTGTGTGTGTGTGTGTGTGTGTGTGAAGTAGTAAGGATAAAAAAGGGTACACTTTGAATTTAAGTGTGAATACCTGGATAAATGGCGGTGTCATTTCAAGAAGACATAAGGAGGAGCTTGTCTTTGGGGAGTCCAGACTGAAAACAAAACAAAACCTCATATAATTTAAGGGCTAGGAGAAAGATGAGAACTCAACTAGGATAATTATTGATTTCACATAGTAAGAAACTGAGGCTCAGAGAAATGGTTTGACTAAATCCCATGACTATTAGAGAATGAAATTTTGAAACATGCTGAGCTTGAGTGGTCAGTAAAGGAGCAGTAGAGATACCCCATAAGGCAGTAGACTACATCTGATGACAGCAATAAAAATACAGTCTACTGTTAGAGTAAAATGATTACCTCACTACAATTATAACTTTGAAAGAAACCTACAGAACAGCAACTTGTTACTAAAGTGCCAGGAGTAGCAAGAATATTGCATTATAATTTTAGGAAAACTAATTTTCTTATGACACCTCCATATTACACATTGTAAGGAAAATTGGGAAAAGAAAACAATTTTAAACCTCAGAAATATTTCCTGCTGTTCTGTTACACTGAGATTAATTGCAAGTCACACAAGTTAAACAGTACAAAATGTTTTATAGAACACATCGAAGGTTTCACATGCCTAAAATAAAAGGCTATAAATGTGACATAATATACTCTACTGGAAGAATTTCTGAATATTTCTATTATAAAGTAATTTTCTCCCACTGCAGCTTCCCTAGGAAAGTGACAAGATAAAATTGATTTCTTAAGCCATCATTTCAGAGGATGATATAATTATCTCATTCTAAAATTGAAAAAAATGTAAAGGAGTGATGCTGTTAGTAGCTTTCATGTTTCAGAAAAGTTTCAATAAATTTGCATACTATGATTAATTAAGAAATTTCTAAAAGGGGTAAATGGAATGAATTTATAATAGTAAAATTTGTCTCCACTCTAAGCAAATAGTTTTAATCTTTACTGTTATATTTTTGAGAACACTTGTGTCATTTCTCATAAATATATAAATAATGCTTTTAATAAATATAACCATTATATAAATAGAGGTTACTTACTTTCCATCTATTCGTAAAATATTTCATATAATTCTCAAATACATATTTAAAAATATTTCTTTGACCAAAATTTTGATATACTGAGAATCTACAATATAACACTCAATTTTAAAATTTCGGCCACTTATATTGATGGAAACAAAAATTTGAATATTTTATTTTGAAAATATACAGAAAAATATACTTGTCACAGTTAATGATGCTACCTTCCATAAACTTTCAGCATCTCAAGTAGATGAACCTACACAGAGGTATCCAGATACATATCTGTTAAGTAGAAACAATCACTTGCCCATCCAGACATTTTTGAATATTGATGAATCATCTAAAAATAATAATATTAAAACGGGAGAGAGAGAGAAGATGAAGAAGAAGAAGAAGAAGAAAGAGGAGAAGAAGTAAGAGGAAGGAATGAAGTGAGGAGGGAAAGGAGGGAGAAAAGGAGGGAAAGAAGAAAGAAAGAAGTCACAAAATCTGATTACTTTGCCTGTTAGTAGATAAAGTGAGGATAAAGGTCAGTCAATATTCAACCTAAATTTTCAAATATACTAAGAGGGTCACCTCTGCCCATATTCTGTGCCTAGAATTAGAAACATTGCTCTGAAACATAATGGACACTGGAGGAGGAAAACAGGTTTAGGGAATAAATACATGCATTGACTCTGTCGTAGAAGCCCCTTGATTATCCAGATTAATACCTTCTTTGCACCCTTTGGGTACTGCCTTTCTCTTCCATGTAACTAATCATATCTACCTTCCTTGGGCTTTGATCATGGCTAGCTATCAAGAAATTCTGCTGTTATTATCTGCTAAATAGGTCATCTCCAGAATATTTACTTTTTATTAAACAAGAAAAACATTTCTCATTTAAATAATAATGTATATGGAATGACAAATGATAGGATCCAGTGAACTCCTCCACATACTATTAAATTGACACCCACCTACTATGCCCTCTGACAAGGTCAGTTAAGGTATCAAAAACTATATTAGATAATTGTTCCAGTGTACCATGGAAAGAATAAAATATGTACTTGCCTAGAATCATAATATAAAATAATTACTCATATTGCATAGTGTTCAACAGTTTTTATTTAGAAAAAGCATCATGTATGAGCACTTCAGTTTCTTTTTTTAATTCTTCAGAATTGTTTACAGTTTTGTAAGCTTTAGCTTTATGTTAATATATTTACTTAAACTGTGAACTCATTTTTCCTAAAATTACTTTTCATCATTGATTGCTCTTTTCTGTTCTTTATAACTTATATTTAGCTAGATAAAATCATAAACTGGCACAATTTTAGTACAAATGTCAGATCCATCAAAGACTGTTATTAAAATAGATAGATTCTGAAAGCAATACTCCTTAGAGAATATTTTAAATCAACATTCTCTTGAAAAATTTAAAGTAAATTATAACTATAAAATATGATGACCAGTGAAACTGCTGTGTATTAGATACAAGTAACACTACTTAGTTCTTCTTGAGATGGTTTACATATTTTAAAATTTCACATTGCAAATATATGTCATACCATATAGAATAAGATGTAATACTTACTAAATATTTGTACTCTCATAGACAAATAGAAATTCCAAGTAAAATTATTAAAGATAAAAAATATGTTCCTTTGTGCTATGTCTGTTTGTCTTACTCTAAGTTTAAAAATAATAATAATAGTAGTAGACTATGTCCCATTTCCCAAGGCTAAGGAGAAACTTTAAATTATATTTTTTTGGCATCTGGAACATAATAGTAACAAAAGAATACTCAACAATAAAAAGTACTTGCTCATGGTCTAGAGAAAATAAGGATACTTTCCCTAATCTTTGCATGAGACGTAAGTGTGACTGGATATTGAGACTTCATTCTGTGAACATTTTTTCCTCATATTTCTAGTTTTTATATTAAATCGAATCAGACTTTGTTTTCTGTACAAAAAATTATAAATATTATGTATATGGGATAATTCACCTGCATCTAATGTCAACACCTCATTAAAATTTAAGAAATTTTCTAATATTACATTCATAAATACTACGTGCTATTGAAAATATGAGCTCTTGGCTTAAAATTTTTGTTACTTGCTAATGCTATACCTTCTAAAGCCTTGTAAACTGTCATATAGGGCTTCCCTGGTGGCGCAGTGGTTGAGAATCTGCCTGCTAATGCAGGGGACACGGGTTCGAGCCCTGGTCTGGGAAGATCCCACATGCCGCGGAGCAACTAGGCCTGTGAGCCACAACTACTGAGTCTGCGCGTCTGGAGCCTGTGCTCCGCAACAAGAGAGGCCATGATAGTGAGAGGCCCGCGCACCGCAATGAAGAGTGGCCCCCACTTGCCGCAACTAGAGAAAGCCCTTGCACAGAAACGAAGACCCAACACAGCCAAAAATAAATTAATTAAAATAAATTAAAAAAAAACCTGCCATATAGTCATCTGCATAATTAAATTATTTCCTTTAAAAAATATTTACTCAGCACTATGTGCCATACCATGCTAAGGAAAACCAAACCCAAAAAAGCTGTAGGTAATTGATTCAATAATAGCATTCTCATTTTCTATTTTTCATTCGTATAATATACTTGGTGTTCTCTGAATAAATACAGATGACCTTTTGAAAAGAAAGTTTCATAGTCCATAGTTAAAATCATTTTTTCAGGACTTCCCTGGTGGTCCAATGGTTAAAAATCCATCTTCCAATGCAGGGGACGCAAGTACGATCTCTAGTCAGGGAACTAAGGTCCCACATGCCACAGGGCAACGAAGCCTACACACTTTAGAGCCCATGCACCACAACTAGAGAGAAGCCCGCGGGCCACAATGTAAGATCCCGCATGCCACAATGAAGATCCTGCATGCCACAACTAAGACCTGACACAGACAAATAAATAAATATTAAAAAAATTATTTTTTCACGTTATTTCCATTTACCTATCATTTGCTCAAACATATGTTGAAATAATTGCATTATACCAAACATCTTCTATTCTTGTGGGATAAAAAACTGATAAAAGTGGCAATGTCTTAGTCCTCAAGTTGCTCACTACCTAGAAAAGGAAACAGTATAATATGTATATAAAAATGGCAATGTCATCACAATTATATATTATGTAAATATATAATTGCTATGTAGTAAGTTAAATGAATGTATAAAATGCATAAAATTATATATGTGTATATCATAGATGAAATAAAGATTGATTAACTCTATTTGGGAAAGATCACAAAAGGTTTCAGGATAATAAATCTCAGTAGGATGTTGTAGTTCAAATATGAGCTATCTAGTCTAAAAGGTAACAGAATAATTTAAAAAGAGAAAGAAGGATTTCAGTATCTCCAAGGTGTCTCATCAGTTGCAGATAGTAGTTAGAGATGACTCTGAATATGTAGACTGAAGCAAAATCATGAAGCACCATTTAGGTCATGCTAACAACTCGAAAGCTGAGGAAGGGTTCTGAGCAAATGATTGATGTAGCCACATTTCATTTCAGAAAGCTCTCTTAATACCTGAATACAGAGGATGAATTGTAGTGAAGTGATATAATTATTATTCTGCTTGGAACAATCCACTTCTAAATTTCCTTTTTCTGACAATTATCACTTTCTCACATATGTTATAATTTATTCATTATTTCTATTGATTCCAAGCCCTAAATTGTGAGTTGCAAGGAGGCTGGGATCTTTATATATTTTGTTCACTGATGTTTTGCAGGTACCTAAAAAAGTACCTGGCGTAGTATGGGCCATTGCTTAATCTTTCCTCTATAAATAAAATGTGTGAATTGTGCTAGTTTAGAAGATAAGTTATTGATTTCTTTATTTTGTATGACAAATTCTTTTAATAATCATAGAATTTTTTTATCTGTTGCAGGCTTTCTAGGTATATAAGCATATGATCATGAAAGGAGATATTTTTCTTTGATATGCTAATATTTGTGTAAATTATTCTTGTTTTTGGCTGACTGCATTCATTAGTATATCCTAAACAGAGATAAACAATAATAATGATAGTCAATATCCTTGTAATTTTCTTGACATTAAAGAAGAAAGTAGTTAACATTCAAAAGTTTTAAATTATGGTGAGGAATCTTGTAATTTTCAAGAAAAGCAAGGACATTCATGGGGCAGGAGGAGAATAAATCATAAGTATGAGATAGATATTTTTGAAAGTTTCATACTTGGCTGTCATATACTCTTCTGTATTTTCTATTTTTTCTCTCTATTTGGTTTGGACATCTTCTATTAACCTTCGATTTATATTTGATCACCTTATGTCTCTAATTTTATCTCTTTATTTTCACAACATTCAAAATATCCACTTGTCTGCTTCTTTTTTTTATATTCACTAGTTTGTTGTATTTTTTAGATTCCAAATATATGTGCTATATGACTCGCAGATGTAAAGAACAAACTAGTGGTTACCAGTGGGGGGGAGGGGCAGTACAGGGGTGGGAGTGGGAGGTACAAACTATTGGGTATAAGATGGGGTCAAGGATGTATTGTACAACACAGGGAATATAGTCAGTAATTTTGTAATAACTGTAAATGGGAAGTAACTTTAATAAAGAAGAAAAACATATCTACTTGTTTCTTTGTCTCCCAAAGGGGACTCTCTGCTAGAGCTTTGTTCTCATACCAAGAATTGGTAACAGCTTCTCTAGAAAAGTGTCTGCAATCTACTAACATGAAAATTTTACTTTTCTGGAATATTAGATTATCTAGTCTTCCTTACTTCAAGGTATTTTTGATGGCTTCAAATAATTTTTTTTTTGGTATTTTGCCTGTTTTTTCTAGTTGATGACATAGATGCATTAGTCTACTCCCAAATAGTCCATCTTTAAGGAAGTAAACATTCTGATATATCTGATTTATCTGATCAGTTTGCTCTATTATGAGCCAGTAAGAACAAAAATCAGAAGACCAGTTGGAAGACCATTGTAGTATTTGAGCAAGAGGTTATGATGATATCAACAAATTCCAAGTTTGCAGAAGAGGAGATATTGGTGAGTCATCAGGTTTTGAAGGCAGGACCAACAAGATTTTCTGATAGTTTGATGAGGTGAAAGAAAGGAACGAAGGATGATTCTAAAATTTTGGTTCAGTCAAAACCTGAGGAAATAGATAACAATATCATTCATTGGCCTTGGGAACGTGGGTGAAGAAGAAAGTTTGAGAAAAATGTAAAGGGTTTAGTTTTGGGATTATATGCCTATTAGAAATCCAAGGGGAGATATTGGATAGGCAGTTGCATGTACAAGTCTGGAATCCAATAAGATTTAGATCTGGAGTAATCCTATATAGATAGTATTTAAAGCTATGAGGCTGGATGATATAATCCAGGGAGACCATATAGACAGAAAAGATAGCAGGACATAGAACTACAAAGAAAAGCACTTCAAAGTCGGTGAAAGAAGGATCTGGCAAAGATTAAGTTGGAATATCTAGTGGCTATAAGGAAAATCAGGAGAAAATGGAAATTCAAAAGGGAAATGAAGAAAGTATTTTAAAATGGAAGGAGTGATCTACTGTATCAAATGCTGCTGAGAATTTATTAAAATAAAGACTGAAATTTGATGTGACGCTGAGATCACAGGTAAGTGACGCTGAGATCACAGGTTGACTCACTAGTGTACTAGTGACAGAAGGTTGACTCTAGACTTGACAGGGTTAGCTCTAGAAAAAGAGGAGTTTTGCTATAAAGGAGAAGAGAGAAATGTAATTAAAAGCAATTGGATTAAAAGGAGAATTTATTTTGTTAGTTGGAAAATAATAACAGCATGTTCTCTTGCTGTTGGAATGGGTCCTATAGAGAAGTAAAGTGTGATATGCTGAATAATAAGATAATAATTAAAAGGGCATAGTCCTCAAGGCTAGTGGAATTGCTGCCCTTGAGTAACATGGTCAGTTCATACACTGTAATGGGAAAAGAGTGCAGCACATGTGGTACAGTTAGTTGCATGTAGTTGAGGGATTGCTGGCAAAGAATGAGAAAGTTTCCTTCTCATGTATTTTCTCAATGAAACAAAGAGCAAGGTTATCAATATTTGAAATGAAAGAAAGTGTTGGAAGATTTGGAAGAGAGTACAAACTATAAAATAGCCACCTATGGGAGCAGAGAGTGAATGGTTTAGTAAAATATAGTAAGATTGCTTTTCGCACTAAGGGCCCATATAAGATGCTTGGTCATGAAGTCAACATGGCTTGTGTTTTCCGTACTCACAATTTGAGGATGCGATAAATTATTTTAATAGATTTTAAACCTCCCTTGCTTTCCTGTAATAAAATCTACTCAGTTTTTGCAACAGAAAATAATTTTCACAGTATCTAGTATCTAATTTTTTTTTTTTGTAATAGAATCCACTGTTTATGTTGTGAAAATGGCCATCAGACCAAACACTACAGTTTTTAACTCCTCCCTCAGCTAACTGTGTTTTTATGGTAGAATTCAGGGTAATAAACCATGACGTGTTTAACTTTTAGTTGATCTCATTAAAAACCAAGATTCCTGTCCTTGATTTTCTCTTTGTTCCACTAGCTGCAAATAGCAATAGCTGGTAAACCCCGAAAGCCATGTGTTATGGAGGGCATAACTGTCCTGCTATGCTGTGTCACTAGAGGAGCCATTTGCAACTGCACCATTTAAAACAAGAGTAATAAACATTTATTGTTTTTGAGCCACTGTATTTTGGGGTCTTACTAGAAGCTTATCCTAATAAAATAATAGGATATTGTTTCATAAATTATTTGCTAATGTTTAATTAAAATATTTACATTTATAGTCATAAGCAAAATATAAGCATTTTTCTTGTTTAGTATTATCAGTTGTGCTATTAAATTTATATATTACTTTTCTAATATTGACTGGATATTGCATATATTTATGTTATGGATCATTGAAATAACGTGATATTAACTGTACTTTACCAGATAGTTGGAACCCAGTTTTGGAAAAATCTGTTCCAAATGCTTATTTAAAAGATTAATTTTGAATCCTTCTATTTTCAAATATAATAGCCAATTTAAGTACTAGTATGTCTTGGGTCAAATTTGGTTATTCTTTGCTAGGATATCAACAATTTCCTTTAGGATTTCTAATTTGTTTAACATAATATTGAATCTTTTTCTTATTATAGCTGACATTCTTTACCTTCTAAAATATATTTTTTGCTATCTCTTTTTAAGCTTATTGACCCATCATTCAAACAATCAGACTTTGAGTTTAGGATTTTTTGTTTCCCATTTCATTAACATCAGATATTTACCTCTTGTTTCCTTTAAAAAATGTATTCAAGGAAACAATCCCATTTACTATCACACCAAAAAGAAAAAAATACCTAGGAATAAATCTACCTAAGGAAGCAAAAGACCTGTACTCAGAAAACTATAAGATACTAATAAAAGATGACACAAACAGATGGAGGGATATACCATGTTCTTGCATTGGAAGAATCAATTTTGTGAAAATGACTATACTACCCAAAGCAATCTACAGATTCAATGCAGTCCCTATCAAATGACCAATGGCATTTTTCACAGAATTAGAACAAAAATTTTTACAATTTGTATGGAAAGAGAAAAGACCCTGAACAGCCAAAGCAATCTTGAGAAAGAAAAACAGAGCTGGAGGAATCAGGCTTCCTGACTTCAGACTATACTACAAATCTACAGTAATCAAGACAATATGGTACTGGCACAATAACAGAAATATAGATCAATGGAACAGGATAGAAAGTCTAGAGATAAACCCATGTACCTATGGCCACCTAATCTATGACAAAGGAGGCGAGAATACACAATGGAGAAAAGACAGTCTTCAATAAGTGGTGCCAGGAAAACTGGACAGCTACATGTAAACGAATGAAATTAGAACACTCCCTAACACCATACACAAACATAAGCTCAAAATGGATTAAAGACCTAAATGTAAGACCAGATACTATAAAAGTCTTAGAGGAAAACATAGGCAGAACACTCTTTGACATAAATCGCAGCAAGATCTTTTTCGATCCACCTCCTAGAGTAGTGAAAATAAAAATAAAAGTAAACAAATAGGACCTAATTAAATTTAAAAGCTTTTGCACAGCAAAGGAAATGATAAACAAAACAAAAAGACAACCTTCAGAATGGGAGAAAATATTTGCAAACAGAGCAACCAACAAGGGATTAATCTCCAAAATATACAAACAGCTCATGCAACTCAATATCAAAAAACAAACAACCCAATTAAAAAATGGGCAAAAGATTTAAATAGACATTTCTTCAAAGAAGACATACAGATGGCTAAAAAGCACATGAAAAGATGCTCAACATCACTAATTATTAGAGAAAAGCAATTCAAAACAATAATGAGGTATCACCTCACACCAGTCAGAATGGCCATCATCAAAAATCTACAAAAAATAAATGCTGGAGAGGGTGTGGAGAAAAGGGAACCCTCTTGCACTGTTGGTGGGAATGTAAATTGGTACAGCCACTATGGAGAACAGTATGGTGGTACAGCCACTATGGAGAACAGTATGGAAACAGAGCTACCATATGATCCAGTAATCCCACTCTTGGGCATATATCCAGAGAAAACCTAATTCCAAAAGATACATGCACCCCAATGTTCACTGCAGCACTATTTACAACAGCCAGGACATGGAAGCAACCTAAATGTCCATCTACAGAGGAATAGATAAAGATGTGGTACATATATACAATGGAATATTACTCAGCCATAAAAAAATAAAATAATGCCATTTGCAGCAACATGGATGGACCTAGAGATTGTCATACTGAATGAAGTAACTCAGACAGAGAAAGACAAATATCATATGATATTGCTTATATGTGGAATCTAAAAAAAAGGGGTACAAATGAACTTATCTACAAAACAGAAATAGAGTTACAGATGTAGAAAACAAACTTATGATAACCAGGGGGTAAGGGCCGGGGAAGGATAAATTGGAAGATTGGGATTGACATATACACACTACTATATATAAAACAGATAACTAATAAGGACCTACTGTATAGCACAGGGAACTCTACTCAATACTCTCTAATGGCCTGTATGGGAAAGGAATCTAAAAAGGAGTGCATATATGTATACATATAACTGATTCACTTTGCTGTACACCTGAAACTAACACAACATTGTAAATCAACTGTACTCCAATAAAAATTTTAAAAATGCAGGAAATAACAAAAAAAAATCCCATGCCTTTTCTAATTTCTAAGCAAATAATTTTAATCTATTCTCATATTTTTCTAAATTTTAAATAAAATTAATTTGTTCATGAACTTATGATGTGACTCCTTGAATACCATGTCTTCTGTGCCTTATGTTCATGCTTCATGTCTCCTGTATCTGGACACCTTTACATATTCTGTTATTAATATTACATGTTAGAAATAACAGTTGCCATTTAGCTATCTAGCTCCTCCACAGCATTTCATTGCCAAGTAGAATAATCAATGATTGACAGAACTCACCTCTGCATGTTCATCACATTTTTCCACATGTCCAGGGTTCTACAAGCCTAGTTTTCTACAGATTACAAAACAGTTGTTCTGATCCTCAACTGATTAGCTTCTCATCATTTGCAAATGAGAAAACATTCCTGGGCCAAATTTCACTGTTGCGGTGGAGCAGCACAACTGAGATTGTAGTAGCTCTTAACTTGCAGAGGTAGAACAGTTGGATGGGTTTTATGGGCAAAAAAGCAAGAATGAACGTATAAATGGCCACTTGGATTGGTGAACAGCCCCCTATGCCTAACCTACCACCATTGGTCACTAGGTCTTTGACTATCTAAACTCACCTAAGTGGTTATAAGATATTTTGCTACAAAAGACATTCAGATCTCCTCTGTGAATCATTAATTTTTAAAAATATAATTTAAAACATTTTAAAAGCCAGATTTAATCTAGTCTAAGGCCATAACAGCTAATGCTTTTGAAATAGGCAATCTAGATGTATTTTTGTAAATGGATTTAGGCAAAACTAGACAGATCATAATGGAATATTTCTGCTATTCAATCAGATAGTGCTTCCATTAAGACACAAGAAAACTAAAATTCAATAAAATTACACAGTTATATTGATGATAGTTGTAAATTTATGGATAAGAAGCATCTAAATATTCCATTCAAGAAAGCAAAAGGTTTTTAGTAATATAAAATTCATTTAAATAACTGTAAAAAATGTATGAAAAAAGATTTAAAAAATTTTATGAGAACTTTATTTTATTAAGTCAAAATGCAAACACTACTAAGATTTCAATATAAGTAAAGTATAACAACTTTAAAAGTTTATTCCCTCCCTAAAATGAATTAGTAGAGTGATTTTTTTCTGATTTCAAAATATATATTTAAATGTATAAAACATTGTCTTAAAAACCTTTAGTAAGCATATAACATTGATAATTATATACTCAAGGGCCCCTAGCAAAATCTTGAAGCCTTTCTTCTAATGTGCTATTTGAATCTTCCCATATTTTGTGTAGGCAGGGAAGCACATATACAGGCATGCTTTTTAAAAAATCATTTTCTATTGATCTATTATATTTTTCATAGGGCTATAGAGAGATGTCTTGATTATCACTGTATATATCTGCAGCCTAGATAAGTGCTTTTTTCTTGGAAGGTTAGTAAAGAATTTTTAAGCAAATTAAAAAGGATCTTTTATGTTCACTGGTTTGTCAAGAGTTAAATTAATATTACTAGTCTACCTTTACTAATACATTTTTTTTTTCTTATTTTGTTCACTGAAGAATAAAACACAAGTGTTTCCTTTGGGATTCTCTTCAGTGGCTTGTTTCCAAGATTACTTGGTAAAATCATTCATCTGGGAGCATAATGTTTCTACAAATGTTTAATAAGATTTTATAATAACTTTTTCCTAGAGTATGAAAAATGAAAATTATAATACCTCTTGGATATAGATAGGAAACCAAGAATTTCTTTTTGGATTGATATTTGGGGAATAACACAGCCATACTATGCTTTTAGAAGATGATGTGTTAAATATTTGTTTATTGGTATTGTTGTTTAAGAAATAAAGTTTAAATTTATATACTGAGTCTTTAAATTATTACTTTAAACTGCTAAAGTCAAGTTTAAAGTAACAAAATAGTCTATACTAATTTAACACTTTACCCATTTTGAATGTTTAAATACCAAACTCTATTTAAAAGTACATAATAGTATAAAAGAGTAGGGTGGCTACTGCAGTATTATTTTGCTGATCAAGCATGCTCATTTGTAAACACAAGTGCTATAATATAAAAATGCATTAATAAGGCATTGAAAAAATTTATAGATCTCAAGAAACCATACTGCAAGTCTTCTATATAAATTAAGTCAAATAGAAGAAATAACTTGGGAAAGGTAATGATGGAAATATAATATTTGACACAATTTCAAAAAATTCAATGATAAAAATTTAAACTGTTAATTAGATCTACATATGCATGTGATGAAACTAAATATTCTAATAAATATGAAAATTGATTTCTATAAATTATGCCAGAATACTCATCCCTTGATTTATGTGTAGGCCTATATCACTTCAATAGATTTTTGTTTAACGGTTGATTTCTTTTTTTCTAATTTTTATTTTATATTGGAGTATAGTTGATTAACAATGATGTATTAGTTACAGGTATACAGCAAAGTGATTGACATGCACACACTACTGTATTTAAAACAGATAACCAACAAGGATCTACTGTATAGCACAGGGAACAGTTGATTTCTTTAATTATTTCCTATGGATCCAGTGTCCCAAGAATGTCTAGAAACTAGGTACTAAATTTAATTATCATAGGTGATTTTGGTAATCAGCTTCAAAGGGACTCCCAATGAATCTTGCTTCCTGATATTCATGTCCTTGTGTGATCCCCTCTCCTTGTGTGACCTGTTTTTAAAAATAAAATGTGGCAAATGTGTCACTTCTGAGATATACCTATAATACACTGTTACTTCTGTCTTGCTCACATTCTCTCTCTGGCTCTTCTGGTATGCTTTCTCTGACGACGCCAATTTTCATGTTGTGAGTTGTTCTATGTAGAGACCCATATGGCAAGGAACTGAGGGTGGCCTATGGCCACCAGCCAGTGAGGAACTGTGTCCTTTAGTACAACAACCTCCAAGGTACGATAATCACATAGTGAAATCGTTGTGCCTTCCAATGAGATCGCAGGAAGCTGATACAGAGCATCCAGCTAAGCCATATCTAGATTTCTGACCCCTAGAAACTGGAAGATAATAAATGTGTTCTCTTAAACCTCTAAGTTTTGAATAAATTTGTTATTTAACAACAGATGACTAATACAATGCTTTTTTAATTTTAGTTTCTTAAACTCAGTAAAAATCTGTGAAAAAACTTAGGTATGAAGCTGAGGCTAAGAAATTTCAGTAGATCCCACCCATTCCTCTCTTCTGCTGTAGTTTGGTGTATTTCATTCTCAGACTAAAGCTGAAAGCAAGATGTATGTTTCTACCAGGGTCCAGTGTTTTTCGATACAGAGCTAGCAATTGCCTGTGAGACTCATTCTCGACATGCTTCTTCTAGATTTTTTAGCCTAAGAGGCTATCAGCTCTTGTCATACCATGATGATCCATTTGCTCTCTGTGTTGAAAGAAACAGCTTATTTCTAAAGAGCCTGTTAACTATATACTATATATGGAATGCAGACCCCATTAATTATTCACCTATTTTAAAATAATAATTTTATGTAATGAACTATGTACTTGAATTTCTAACACTGAACAATCAATCTTTCCATTCTAGAAACTCCCAGTTCTATCATAAATGTTAATCTACTAAACTCAATTAGCTCACAAATCTGCATTTGTATATCAGCATTTCTGTGCTCACTAGAAGACATCTGATACACAAAAGTAGTATAGACAATTTCAGCCTAGTAAAATATTTTAAAATTATATATTCTTATCTCTTATTTTCCTATAACACTTAAGTTGACAGAAGTTTTAAATGGACTTAAGATTTAAACTTTTACTGAGATTTTTCTGTACCTTTTAGTACCTTGTTGGAAGCCATCCAGACGCTGCAACACCATGACAAGGTCATGGGGCGCTCCAGTGCGGAACTGCAAGGCGGAACCACACGTGGAAGGTGGACTACACTCCTCGTAAAAGCAATACTTATAATTTCTATATATATAAATTTAAGTGTGGCAGGATTTGCCCCAAGGAAAAATCTTAGATTTCCTGACTTCCCCTTTGAGTACTGTTTGGCAAGGCCCGGTGCCTAAAGAGGGACATTGGGAAACAGTGACTAAATCTGGACATAGGGAAATGTTTCTTTGGAAAACACCATCCTCCCTAGAGATATGGCCATATGAGGGTGTTTATGATGGTAATAATAATTTGTGGTTCAATATTAATGGTAGTTTAATGATATTCGATCAATTAACTGGTGAACAGATATGTTCTAGATTAGGGACAAATAGAAATGATTTGGAAAGTTATTCTTTAATAGATTATTGGGATCCTAATATTGTTTGTTGCTATATTAAATTGCCTTTGAGTAGCAATATTCAAAATAGAAATTATAAAATATATTTTAGATATTTTTATGGCATTATAAAAAAGGAATGTCCAAGTAGGAAAAGCTATGTGGGGGCTAAGGATATATAGAATATAAGGATATATTTAGACTTAGGTGTTAAGGTTGGTTAACCACCAAGAGTAATTCTTAGAACATGTGCTGTACGTAATGGTAACCTTGGAATTTATCTTATGAGAAAATCTAGAAACTAAAAGGTATGGTTTACGTAATCTTTTAAGGAAATCTTTGTGGGTTCAAAATGATTCATTCTTTCGACTCAAAACAATAATATTACAATGTATGTTAATGATTTATGTAATTCTACTGTAATCTATATATGAGTATATGAAATAAAGAAAGCACGAGATGGTGCTATTTTTACTTGGCTGAGTCCACGAGTCTCAGTCTCCTTCCTGTTGACTTGGCTGAGTCCACGAGTCTCAGTCTCCTTCCTGTTGTTCATCGCCGATGCTGTCCATCCTTTTGGGGTATCCTGGATCCTGTTGGAGCTGGACTCCGACAGCACCTGAAGATTTGGCTACTAATGTTGTTGATAATAATCCAATAGCTATGGGATCTGCTGAAGATTTCACTGAAGAGTGGGCAAAGTATGTTTGAAGGTAGCCAAAGGAGAAAAATATAGCACTCTTGAAATTACTCTATTGAATTTAATAGAGTGATGGGTGGATAGGTGGACAGAAGGATTGATACAGATAAAGGTGTGGAAACAATAAAACAGGGAGAAAGAGAGAGAGGAAGTATTCTTCATCATTTCCTGTATCATTTGTCTTCCTCTTTCATGAGGTTTTTTTCTGACTAAACTTTCATTTGATGAGAGTCATCTTTGAAAATTTTTCTATCAGAGTATATGCATGGTTATATCCTGAGTCCTTGCATGTCTGAATGTTCTTTCCTTTTGTTTGTGTGTTTTTACTTTTTTCCACATATCTTAAGGTGTGATTTACATATCATAAAATTAACTAAAAAGTGTAAAAATCAGTGATTTTTAGTAAAGTTATACAGATGTGAAACCACCTTCACCATTCAATTTTAGAAGACTTCCATCACCCCAAACAGTTCACTCCTGCCCTGTAGTCAGTTCCTGGCTCTATCCTCAACCCAAGGCAACCACTAATCTGCTTTCTGTCTATATAGAACTTCCTTTTCTGGACATTTCATATGTTGAATTATACAATAAACAGTCTTTTGCACCTGGCTTCTTTCACTTCCATAATGTCTGAGATTCCTTTATACAGTATGATGAATGCATACTCTGTTCCTTTTTATTGCTGAATAACAGTTAACCATTTCCATATAACAGTTTGTCTATCCACTTACCAGTTGATGGACATTTGGATATTCCAAATTATAGTTAGGAACTAAAACAAATTATGCCATTATGAACATTCATGTACAAGAATCTGTGTAGATATACATTATTTCTTTTATGTAAATTCCCGAGAATGGAATAACTAGGTTATATGGTAAATTTATGTTTAACATTTTTAACAAATGCCAAACTGTTCTTTAAGATGGCTGTACCATCTAATATTCCCAACAGCAAAGCATGAGGGTTGTAGTTTCTCCACATCATCCCAACACTTGTTACGTTTGTCTTTATTTATTATAGTCATTCCTGTGGGTATACAATGATAGCTCATTATAGATTTAATTTGTATTTTCTTAATGACTAATGGTGTTGAGCATTTTTTCATGTGCTTAATAAAATTGAGACATCTCCTCCAGTAAATTGTCTAACCTCCAGTGAATTCATATCTTTTACCCAATTTTAAAATTAGGCTCTTTGTCTCATAGATTTCCAAAACATTTTATCTTTCTTTCTTTTTCTCCTGCTGTTCTTTACATTTGACATTTTCTATTTCTCTATCTTGAAATGCACTGGTTCTTTCTTCTGCCATTTTAAATCTGCTTTTGAGATCCTCTAGAGAATTTTGTATTTTACTTTTTATTTTTTTCAACTCCAGAATTTTCTTCTGTTTATTTTAGTAATTTATTTTCTTTATAGAGATTCTGTACATGTAGAGTCATTATCATCATGCTTTTCTTTAATTCTTTGAAGATGGTTTCCATTAGTTTTTTCAACATCTTTATAATATTTAAAAAATTGTCTGCTAATTTCAATATAAAATAATTCTATAAAACAATTTCTATTGACTGCCCTTACTTGAATGTGTGTCCAACATTCTGGTTTCTTTTCAAGTGTCTTAATTTTTTGTTGAATAATTGAAATTTTAGGTATTATATTTTAGCAACTTTGGATTCTGATTTTTCTCCTAAGTGCTGTTTTTGTTACTGTGCTTTGTGTTGTTGTTGTTGTTTAATAACTTTATTGAACTAAATCTGTGGAATCTCATGGTATTTGGCCACAGATGTCTCTAATCAGTTTTTTTTTTTTTTTAAATTTAAGTTTAAATTCAAGTAGTCACTGGGCAGAGGCTGTGCTCAAACACTTATAGTGTGAAAGGCTTATACCCTCTGCTGATGGATATGATATGTATGTATGCATGTGGGTGGGTGGGTGGTAGTATTCAAGGCACTTTTCAAATGTGTCTTACTTTTACTTTTGGTTGACCATCTTATATGTTCTCTGAGATTCTCACAGTTAGTCAGGAATATATGGTTAGGTGGAACCCCCTCCATTTTCTCCTGAAAATGCAGTCTTCCAATCAACTACTGGATATATGGTAACCTTATCATGACCCTTAGGGCTATTTGTTTTCCTGGATCTTTCATTTAAGTTTCTAGCTAGTCTGCTAGTCCATTGCTTGCCTAAATCAGGATCACAATCTCTGCCTCATGGATCTGCAGATTTTTACATTTATTTGTCCTGAGATCACTAATGTTACTAATATCTTAATGCCCACTCCTCTCCAAATGAATTGGGCTCCCTCTGGTGGTGAAGCTGTTGTCTTACATGGCTGGTCTTGCTTTGGTAGAACTACTTCAATGGCCGAAACCGAGTTGTAAGGATGAAAACAGTCCCTAGAAAGAATACTGCATTCTCACACTGTTTTTACCAGAGATTTAATAGTATTCCTGCATAAACAATTCTCAATTTTTCTATGCCTTTGTCAACTACCAGAACTCAAATATATATTTGTATTTCATCATTTTATCCAGTTTTAGCACTGTTTTTAGAGAGATTTGCTGAGCAACTCATTCCATCATGTCAAATGTCCCACAGACATGACTTTGCTCCTTCTAATAGATGTATGTTATTTCTAATGACTGTAATATTCTTGCATCACAGTCTTTTTTTGTCAATAGTCTATACATGGTATTTCATAATTTCTTACATTGCAGTATTATTGATAGATTCAGTGTTGGTACAAATTTCTTTCCTTTTTAATACCCTATTTTCCCCCTCTTGAAGCTTGTCGTGTATCTTCCTTATTCCTGGCGTTTGGAAGCTTCATCAGAGTTTAACTCATGGAGTTCCCTTTCATATATATTTCAAACTCAAGAGAATTTACCTCCTCCTCTAAGGACCAATTTCAACAAATGTTCTCTTTGAGCTTCTTGTGAAGGGATCAAATGATATTTACCTGTTCCCAGCTTCAAGGAGAGAAATCCAAACCATATACTTTGAGTGGCCATTTACTCTATCTGCTGCCAAGGGGTACAAACACATCCACTCTCACGTAAGGGTCAGAACAATCACTGTTTCAGACAATGGTTTCATAAATATGCTGAAATTTACTTTCTTCAAGAAGGAAGTTAGAAAGAAGAGTTAAAACTGTATACTAAAGTCACAATTTTTTGCTCACCCATGTAATTTACAGTAACTATTTGACCACTTTAACTATTTGATATAGTGTTATCAAAAGTCCAAATAATTTGAGATACCAGAGTTGAAAGGCAGTGATAAAATATTATACTGCACAGAATATTCCATTTAAGAAAGTACATTTGAAATGTTAACTTTTGGGCTGAGAAATTTATTCCAGCTTCTCTCTTTTGTTCTTCATAACATTTGTAAGTTATTCTATATATATATATGCATACATTTTTCAAGAGGCTTTCATCAGAAGACATTACATTCTGACCTAGATGACTCATTTGTTGTTTCTTACAATGCTCTCTACCCCCAAATAATTGATTCTCTACTAACTATTTTTATCCACATATTTATAAGATTATATAATATTCATACATATAAACTACCAAGAACCTTGCCAGATAACTTTTTTTTTTTTTTTTTTTGCCATTTCAGAGCTGATGCTTGAAGAAGTAGTGATTGGATTGCCATGTATCTTTTCCACAAGACCTACAGTATGACAGATACAGGGTGCTCTGCTCATCACAGATATGGAATGAAGGTGATATGGAGTAGAGCAAAACCTGACCCCCAATGAACATTTAAAATGAAAGACAAACATTAGTTTTTATAAGCTGATGAGAATTAGAAGTCGTTTATTACTATAGCAAAATGCAGCTTATTTTATCAATGCATCTTTTAAAAAATACATTTCTCAGACTTCCTCACTTTTTATAGGTCAAATAAAAATTAACAAGGAAGTGTTTTAATGTTCATTATATTCTCTGTAAAACTAATGAGAAGAGACAAACAATATGCCTTTCTTATGTATATTGCCAACACTGTGTTACTGAGTTTTTTTCAGTTCTCATGAACTGCATTCTCAGGAAAACTACAAATCACCCACCAAGGATTTTATTTGTGTCTTTCTACTTAGTAGACGTATCATTTCTTGGCTTTAATGGGACCTAGTCAGGGCCACAACCCGGCTGATTTTCATAGCTATAGTGAAATACAAAGCCATCAACAGTGGGTTAATCAATTACAAATTATGAAACCCAGACAATAAAGGCACAATGAGAATTGGTTACGCAAATGAAAGAAAATGAAATAAATATTAATCAACTTGGGAGCTGCCAAGTGAATTATTCGGGCAAGGATTGCTCTAGGTGAGAGATCAGCAAACTTTTTCTGTAAAGAGCCAGATAGAAAATATTTTAGGCTTTGAGGACCATATGATAATCTGCTGTTTGTAGTATGAAATCAGCTATAGACAACACAATTGTATGCAAATGAATAAGTGAGGCTTGTTCCAATAAAACTTTATGTACAAAAATAGGCAGCTGGTGAGGTTGGGTCCCATGGTCTTTACTTTGCCAATCTCTGTTCTAGATAGGCATCCTCTGTATATTGGCTTCGAAAGCATTGCATACTTAAGGATCTTTATTTCTAAATGAATTTGTATATCACAAATTAGCACTTCTCATTCTAGGTAGTCACTATAACATTTTCATGCAGTTAATAGTATTGTTCTATTTTTTGAGCTGCAACCTAAGCTATTGCTACCATTTTCAACATTTATATAATTGTTGATGTGAAGGAAACTTAGATATTGATTTGAGATCCATTTGGTCTAAAGAATTTTCTTAATGATTATTCACAAAAATATGAGTATATATCAATTGTTTTATTTATTCAAAGTTAAATTAGCAAGTTCCTGATAGGCAATTTGAGTTGAAAAATAAAATTTAAATTAAACGTGAAAAATAGCTATCACTGCTAAAGAAAGACTATTCTTCTGTGAAGTTGTTCTTGTTTTAACATTATAAATATATGTAGAGCTTATAGAAATCTGAATAATACCTAAAAATGTCTCTGATTATGGAATCAGTTATCAGCCATTAGTACTAATATCATCTATTGCATGTAATGGCATTACCTTCATTGCAACCATAATCTAATTAAAGTTGTATCACAATAAAAGATATAGCAGCATAAAATAAACACAATGTTAAGCAAGCATTAATTTTATTTAAATGATTTATCTCTTCAGTTGCATATTTTATGCTTATTACTAACTATAATGTCAATTAGATGTAATTAATTTTATTTAAGGTACAAATAAATAATCACTTTCTTTTCTACAACACATTTTTATTTCAGGCCCTTATTTGTTTTGTCTCCAAATGTTTTATTAGCAATTTTAAAAAGAAAATAATAAGGCACATAGTAATGATTGTAAGAAATTTTGTATGAAACTTGGAATTAATATTAAGTTTTCGGGCTAATTTTCTTTTAAATGCTTAAGTTATGTTCACCTATCATACGTTCAAAGTGATTAGAATATGATCATCTTAAAGCAGCATTATCCTCTTTTGATAAATGTTACAGCATTTTCCTTAAAGTCTCTGTCAATATATAGCATAGACAAACATTACCAAAAGAATCTGAGAATTTATAGTCAATTATTCAGGTAGAATTCCTGATTAAAAGCTAAGATTTTTAAAATGAGATAGAGCAAGGTGACCTAACTATGTATTTCCATGCTATTCAGTTCAGCTAAATTTATATACTGTTTGTTCCTCTGCAAATATTTAAGAGAAAAGCATGTCTTAAAAACATTTACAGCAAACCGATAACAATTGGATTTTGACAATGCAAATCTAATTTGATCATATTTATTCATTTGAGCTTTTTAGAAAACTGATTTGGATCTGCTTGGCACACCTAACTTACTCAGGAAAAGTAGTTTGCGTTTTTTTAATTTTCCTTATCATACAAATGTTCACAATAATTCAAGTCATTGAATGGCTAGAAAGGCCAATAATAATTATATAATAAATTGAAAAGCTAGGGCAAAAAGTTGAAATTATGTGTGTTATCCTTTAAAAGATTTAGGTCTCTGAGTCCAAAATGTTGGACTCATAATAAATATTGCTCATGCATTTGTTTTTATATTTTAGTGGTATTTATGGTAATATTTTAAAATTAATTTTATAAATATTTGTATAAAATCTATCATGTGTTAATTGCTAAAACTACAAAGGAACGATATCACTCTTAACATCACTGAACTCACTCAAGTGTAGTAAATAAACTTTAGAGAACTAAGTTTTATTATAGAACTCTGCAGAAGTCTAGGGGATCACAAAGACAGGAACAACTAACTCACAGTGGTAAATGGGAGATGACTTCCTGCTTCAGTTTACAGTTGAATAATCAGTGATTCTAGTATCATTAATAATGTTGCTAAATATATTTCACATTTGAACTAGAGTAATTTTTGTTTGTGCATTTGTTTTCAGGGAAACAGAAACTTTATTTTGGAAATGAGTTGTCCTTTTACCAATCAAGATGGAGTAACAGGGACTAGATTTACCCTTCTGCCTTAAACAACTAAGAAAAAAGACAAAACATATGAAACAATAGTATTTAGGAGACTGGTCATGAGACAACAAAGAATGGATTTCTGAATGATGGAAAATAAATGATTTGAGTTCTATGATCGCCCCAGTTCACTGCAGTGAAAGAATTTCCAGGCCATGGGAACAGTACCCATTGCTCATACAGGACTAAGAATAGTGCATTTCTTGCTAGACAGACTGGCGATATCATCATTCACAGGGAATTGGGTAGAATGCCATGAAGAATCTTGCCTCAGTAATGAGGAATAATTACCCAAGTCTAAATGCTGCTCTAGTCTTTCCTGTCAAATCTTGAAAGACCTAAAAGGATCAAATCATTTCAAAGCAACCTAACTGTGCCTCATAAGGAAGCTCAAGAACATTTTTAGGAATACAAAAATATCTAGCACCCAATAAGGTAAAATTCACAATGTCTGGTAACCAATCGAATATTATAAGACATGCAAAGAACCAGAAAAATATAACCCATAATCAGAGAGGAAAAGGCAATGAAACTTAACCACAATTGGCAGAGATGTTTTCATTACTATAAAAGGATATTAAAACTTTTTATCAACTTATTCTCTGGGGAATGGGGGGGGGGGAAGCTAGGTGATAGATGGAATTTGTTGAGACATGGAATGTACAAAATAGATAAATTAAGCTTTTAAAGAAGAGAACTATAATATCTGAAATAATGTATGCATTGCATGAAATTAATGGCAGATTAGACCACTGCACTGCCAAAACATGATTTGTGAAACTTAAGACATAGCCATAGAAACTATCCAAAGTAAAATACAAAGAAAACAATCATTTAAAAATGATCAGTGATCAGTAAACTTTAGCACATCAAGCGACCTAATATACATGTAATTTGAGTCCCCAGAGGAAAAAGGGGTGGACAGAAAATATTTGAAGATATAATGTCTAAAATTTTCAAATGAATAAAACTATACCAAGACACACCAAATAGAATTGTTCAAACAAAAAATAAAGAGATACATTCTAAAGCAGATACAGTGAAAGGACATCAGGTACAGAGGAACAAAATAAGGAGGGCAGATTTTTTCTTGTTGGAGAAATGAAAAGACAGTAGAACTATATTTTACTTAAGTCCTAAAAAGTAAAAAAAGACCCATCGACCTAGAATTTGTATTCAGTAAAAATATCTTTCAAATATCTTAAGGTGAAATAAAGTATTTTCCAGAAAGAAAAGATGAAAAACTTCAACATGAGTAGACCTGCAGTACAACAACAAATGTTAAAGGAAATTCTTAAAATAGCAAGAAAAGGATACCAGTTAGAAATGTGAATCTACATAATAGAATGGAGAGCTTCCCAAATAGTAGCTATGTTGGTACATGTAAAACATTTTTATAGCAAATTAATTTAAGATTATTGAAGGTTTCCACAAAAATAATACCAATGCTGTGTGACGTTTATAATGTATAAGTAAAAGTAGGAAAAAATAGTACAAAGGCCAACAGGTGAGAACTGGAATTATACTCTCATAAGGGTTTTATAACAAGCATGCAGTGATATACCATCACTTTCAGGTAGACTATGATAAGTTAGAGATGTACAGCATAAACTCTGAAGCAAACACTAAAATTAAAAGTAAATTGCTGATAAAAATATTGAATTATGAAAAACAGTCCACATAAAGGCAAAAAATTGAAAGAGGTAACGTATGTCAGGGTTTTCCAGAGAAACAGAAGACAGAAGCCATATATACAAAATCTAAAAGGTAAAATCAATATATTTCTTTTAGATTATGGAACGACAGAGATTTACGTTAGGGATTTGGTGCATATGATTCTGGGGCCTGGCAAGTATGGAGCCTGTAGAGCAGACCACAGCAGGCTGGAAACTCTGGCAGCAGTGGGTATTGTGGTCTTAAGTCTGAAGGCAATCTGAAGGAAGAACTCCTTACTCTTCTGGGGACTACAGCCTTTTCTCTTAAGGACTTCACCTATTGGGTGAGGCTCACCCACATTATGGAGGGTAATCTTCTTTATTTAAAGTATACTAATTTAAATGCTAATTGCATCTAAAACACGCCTTCACCACAACATCTAGGCTGCAGTTTTACCAAACAACGGGGCACCAGAGCCTAGCCAAGTTTACACAGAAAATTTAACCACCACAGGGAACAAATAATAGATGTGACAAATAGAAAATAAATAGCAAGGTAATAGAGCTAAACTTAACCACATTAATAATCACATTAAATTTAAAATAGTATAGTCACAGAGTATAGGCAGAGACTGTCACAGTAGATAAACCAGCAAGTCCAACTATATGCTGTCTTCAAAAAACCCACTTTCATTATAAAGGTACACATAAGTTGAAAGTAAAAGGATGGAATAGATATACCACTGTGACACAAGTCAAAAGAAAGCTGGAGGAGCTATATTAATATCAGACAAAGTATTTTTCAGAGTAAATAATATTATCAGGAATTAAGACGGTAATGTCATAGTGATAGATGAAGATAGAGGTATATAATCATCAAGAAATCTTAGCCATCCCAGACATTTATGCATATAATATAACAGAGCTTCAAAATACATGAAGCAGTATTTGATAACATTGCAAAAAAGAAATGGGAGAATTCACAGTTGTAGTCTCTCTCACTAATTAATAGAACAACTAGAGAGAAAATAATTAATGATATGAGACACAAATAACTTGACTTAAAACCACTTGACTGGGTTGATACTTTCAGAACACTCCATCCAACAAAACAGAATACATACCTTCTTCAAGTGCATATGTACTATTTATGAAGATTATCATATTCTGGGCAATAGACATTTCAATTGATTTAGAAGGTTCAAATCATACAAATATTTCCCATGAATACAACAATACAATACAATATGTTAACTTTGAAATCAACAAAAAGATCTCTAGGAAATCCCCAAATGTTTGGAAATTAGATAACAAACAACACATGTGTTGCTTCATAACCTCTTTGGGAGCTTCCTGAGTGTAATCTGAAACCATTCCTTGTACTCAGAGGGCAATGAGAGACCGAAGAAAGAGGCATGCCACCCCACAGTGGTAGGTGGCAATTTTAATAAGCAAAAGAACTTACAAGGCTTGTCTTGTGTGGCTGCAAGATCAGTAGATCTCTGCATCCATCTGCCGGAATCTTAAAAGTTTGTATAGAGTCCGTCACTATGTTCAGTCATATACACAGAAGACCTTAACTGGGTTCAGTCACATACCTGTCCAGAAAGCCTCAACACCACATTTCTATTTCAAAGTTGTATCCTTGGAGCAGCTTCTGGGAGCAGAGAAGACAGGTGAACACATATTTCAAGGACAGGGGAGGGATGGGGAGCCTCCTATTGCCCAGGCTCAGCTTGAGGGTCGACTGAAAGTTATGTCTTTTTGATGGCCTCCTCCAACACTATGCATCAATAAAGAAAGCAAATGGGAAATCAGAAAGCACTTTTTCCTTAAATGAAAATGAAAACACAGCACATCAAATTCTGTGGAATGCCGCTAAAGCAGTGTTTAGAGAGAAATGTATAGCACTAAATCCCTATCTTAGAAAAGATCTTAGATGTACTCTAAATTAGTGATCTCAGTTTACATCTAATAAAAGCAGAAAAAGAAAAGCAAGCTAAACCAAAAATAAATATAAAAAATAAATGCTAAAGATCAGCTCAGAAAACAATGAGATTGGGGGAAAAAAAAAGAAAATCAGTGGTTCTTTGTGGAAAAAAAAAAAGCTGGTTCTTTGTGAAAAACAACAAAGTTCAAAGTTTATAACACTTTAGAGAGACTGGAAGAAAATAAAGAGAGAAAACACAAATTGACCAATATCAGGAATGAGATAGGTGACATGATTACAGTTTATATATATATATTAAAAGAATAATAGGGAAATAGTGAACAATTTTTGCCAATAAATAAGACAATTTAGATGAAATGGAAAAAAAAAATTCTTGACAGATACAAACTACCAAAGCTATTCAAGAAGAAATAGATCTGAATAGCACTGTATCTATGAAAGGCATTGAATTTATAGTTAAAAATTATATGACACGGAAAACCCCAAACCTAAATGATTTCATTGGTAAATTTTGTCAAACATTTAAAGAAATAATACCAATTCTATGCAAATAGAATTTTCCTCAGCAAATTGAAGTAAATTATACTACCTAATTTATTCTATGAGGTTAATATTACCCTGATACCAATACCGAAGCTATTATAAGTAATTAAAACCTCACACCAATATTTCACATGAACATGGATACAAAAATTTGCAACAAAAATTTAGCAAATTGAATCCAACGATACTTAAAAGAATGATGTATCATGAGCAAGTGGGGTTAATACCAGGAATGCAAGGTTAATTTAATATTACAAAATCAATCAATGTAATTTATCATATGTATAAATCAGTGACCAATCCAGAGAGAAACCACACAGTAATTTGAATAGAACTGTATAAAGAATGACAAACTACAACAGGAGTTGGTATAATGATAAATTGGCTGGTAAGAAGTAAACATAACTCTAAGAATTTTCTAACAGATATATATAGAAGCAGTCACTTCCCATAGGGTCAAGATAGGGAAGAGCCCCTACCCACAGTTCAAAGACCCAGAATGTGATGGAGATGGCAAAACCGTGGCTTACCAAATGGCAGAGCAGTCACTGTTAGACTGCACTGCTGGAATTCCCTGGAAATCCATCCTCTGGAACTTGCCAGAAAGCTGTCCTGTAGGGTATTGGGGAAAGCTCTTCACGGAGAATTTTCTACTGGAGACACTTGACTGCTATATATAAAATAAAAATGGGAAGAGAGAACACAATGGCTAATATATACAAATAAATACATATACAAGAAAAAAGAAAATATACAAAGCTACTATAGTCTTCATTTCTATAATTGTTCATGGGGTCTTAATTGACATCTGTGTCTTTCTTCTTCAACTACTCTTTCAGTATTTCCTTTGTCCTCAGACAGAACACCTGCTGGTCAGGGTTCTTTATCTAGTATAGAGACATAAACCTTCATTCTACAAAGGTCTGAGCTCTCATTGCTCTGCTTTTTTGATTGCTGTAGTTTTCCATTGACATTTACTATTGGGCATAGATGTCCTAGGAAGTACTCCAGAGAATCCCCTGAGATCCAGATATAGTCTATCTTGACTTAATTGTGTAGAAGCAACACATTTTCACTTAGCAGTCAGGGTCGATCACGCCAGCAAGCAGTTTAATCCCCTTTTTTTCCTGTTAGTTTAGTTGCATAAGGAGCCCCAAACATCCAACAGGGACTCTCATCTTTCAATTTAGCAGAACCATTGTTGTATGCCCTGGCTGGAATCATCCCACCTTGAGAATTAATATCTCCAAAGAAACAGAGCTCAAAGTTATCAGATAGGAAATGAATATGCTCTAAGTGGGTTGGTTTTTAGGTATAATAAGACAGGAGCCACTCCCACTTCAACAACTTGCTTCCCAGACCTAGGGACTCTGGCTACAGGGGAGACAGCATTATATAGGGAATTCTAATTAAAAGCATATACTGTATCCTATAAACAGAATCTCATCCTTTTAGGTGGTTCTCTCCCAACTCTTGCCAAAATGAGTCTTCAGTATGCCATTGTACCTTTCAATTAGGCCAGCTTCTTCAGCTGATGGAGTATATGGTAAAATCAATTAATAACTAGAATATGAACCCATTGCTATACTTCTTCTGCTCTGAAATGAGTTCCTTGATCATACCCAGTGCTGTGTGAAATGATATGAAGCACAGGTGTCTTGGTCACCTGGAGTTCAATGGTTAGGCTGTTAGTCTCTACCAACATCTAGTAGCAAGTCAGATCTGATTTGCAAAGGAAGACTAGTTATCTACTGAATATGGCACAGATTTTGTTCAAAATCCTAGAGGCCTTCTCTGGTATTTTCCTATTTTTGCTTGTCAGGGGCCCATATAGCACGCCTATATGCCATGTATATTGCAAGCATTATTAGATCTGCTAAAAAATAAGGTCCAAGTGTAGAATGGCTTATACTAAAGCCTAAATATGCTATGGTGTCTTCTCTTTTTCTGGTACCCATTCATAAATGGAAACCTTATGGGTAACTCTGTAGATAAGTCAATGTAACACACTGAAGTGTGGTATATATTACCTCGAAAATCCAAAGTGGCCTATCAAGTATTGTGCCTCTTTTCTCACAGTAGATGGTGAGAGGTGCAGCAACTTGTTGTTCTCTTTCAAGGCGGTATCTTGATATGTTTCAGACCATTGAAGTACCAGAAACTACACTGAGGAAGCAGGCTCATGAAATTCTGGAGTATACCTTCTATCCTCTCCTATGCAAACTGAACTTGCTACTCCTGCTCATCAGATCCAATCAGCATAATGTCATTAGGGTAGTGAATCACTTAGATGTTTTGTGGAGATGATCAAGATCTATAGAATACATTACATCAAGGAGAAGAAAAATTAGCATAGCTCTGAAACAACATTCTGGAAACGACATTGCTGGTCCTCCCAGGTAAACGCAAACTGCTTCTGGTAATCCTTGCAAATTGGTACAGAGAAAAAAGGATTAGTCAGGTCAATATGTGCATGCCAAGTGTCAGATATTGTGGTAAGCTGAATAATGGTCCCTCAAAGATGCCCAAGTCTCAACCCTGGAACCTATGAATAGTTTACTTTACATGGCAAAAGGAACACTGTAAGTGTGATTAAGTTAAGGCTCTTGAGATGGAAAAATTATCCTGGATTATACATGTGGGCCCAACGTAATCACAAGCATCCTTATAAGAGGTTGAAAGAAGGATCAGAGAGAGAGAAAAGATGTGATGCCAGAAGCAGAAGTTTAATTGGGGAAAAAGATGCAATACAGTGGCTTTAAAGATGGCGAGAGGGGCCACAAACTAAGCAATATAGGTGTCCTCTAGAAGATGGAAAAGAAAAGGAACAGATTCTCCCCTAGAGTTTTCAGAAAGAACATAGCCCGCAGACACCTTGAATTTAGCCCACTGAGAGTGATTTTGAACTTCTGATCCCAAGAATTATAAGATGATAAATTTATGTTGTTTTTAGTTGCTAAGATTTTGGTAATATGTTAAAGCAGAACAAGGAAACTAAAACAATGGCTGTGTTGATTTGTTCCAGTGAAGATGTCACATCCACATTTGAATGTTAGGTGATAAATCCCATCCAACTATCCTACCCCCCTAAGCCTATGCATTTCCTTCTCCAAAGTATGCCAAGTTGCTCTGGCAATTCAGTCTCATCAACTGTAAACCACTTCTGAGTTCACGTTTCCGTCCACCAACCAAGTTAACTGATAGAGTCACATGCAACTGCACAAGCTAACATTTACTCCAGACTCTTCAGTAAGTACTCTGACTATAGGCATAACAGATAAAAGAACAGGTATTACTCCTACGGCTGAGACAGAGCATCTAAGAAATAGCACCCCCTCATAAAACACACATATGGGCTTTGGATCAAGATCTTTTGGAGAAGGCAGAGCAGTGGCTCATTGAAGGGCAGAGAAGTTGCTTTGGTGATCTTGCCAGAAATCTGCTCTTCAGGGTGCTGGTGAAATCTATTCATGGGCAGGTGTCTCACCAGGGTGTCAGGGGAAAGCTGGTGGTTGCTAGATGCTGCTGGCTTTCATGCAATGCAGGAGCCAGGCTGTGGAGAAGCTGTAAGCACTATAGGAGCCTGGTGCTAGAGAAAGCCCAGCACACTTGCAGGAACATGCCAAATGAACACAACAATAACAGGAAATGAAACCTTTATTCTGCAATGTCTCTCTACTTCCCTCTACTGACAGATCTTCAGTGTCAGGTGTTAATGGAAAAATATTTAGAGGTGTCAGATTCATTTTCACAGAGCAGGCAAAAAGGGTGAATTTATAGCTGAGAGATAAGTCAATAACTGGCATGCCATATTGAAAAAATAAAAATAAAAAATGATAGGATCATGTTAATATATGCAGTTTACCCAACCTCAGCTTGCAATGTTTTTTTAACAGCAGTCCCCAACCTTTTTGGCACCAGGGACCGGTTTCGTGGAAGACAATTTTTCCACGGTCCCGGAGGAGGGGGGTTGGTTTCTGTATGATTCAAGTGCATTACATTTATTGTGTACTTTATTTCTATTATTATTACATTGTAATATATAATGAAATAATTATACAACTCACCATAATGCAGAATCAGTGGGAACCATGAGCTTGCTTTCACTTGCCACCCACTGATAGGGTTTGATATGAGTCTGCAAGCAATTGATTTATTATGGTCTCTGTGCAGTCAAACCTCTCTGCTAATGATAATCTGTTTTTGCAGCCGCTCCCCAGCGCTCATCACCACCTCAGCTCCACCTCAGATCATTAGGCATTATATTCTCATAAGGAGCGTGAAACCTAGATCCCTTGCATGCGCAGCTCACTGTAGAGTTCCCGCTCCTGTGAGAATCCAACGCAGACGCTGATGTGACAGGAGGCGGGGCTCAGGAGGTAATGCAAGCGATGGGGAGCTGCTGTAAATACAGATGAAGCTTCGCTCGCTCGGCCCCCGCTCACCTCCTGCTGTGCGGCCCGGTTCCTAACAGGCCACGAACCGGTACCAGTCCATGGCTCGGGGGTTGGGGACCCCTGTTTTATAATATAAACTCTTGTGTGCCCAGTGAAAAACCTTTAGAATGATACATTCCATATATATATGTATATGCATATACAAATATATATGTTTTATTTAATAAACACATTCTATCCACTCTTAATATGATATTCAAATAAAATGTTGTCAAAGTATTCTCATTCATTTTCTTACCCACGTTACTGAATTCACAGCATTTATAAATTCATAATGATATTTCTTCCATTGTTCTGCTATTTATAGCTGTAAGCCTAATGTTAAATTAGAAAAATAATATATGCTTATATAAGTGTTACAAAATTGCACTTGCAGATCTTCTGGCACATTTTTCATAAATAAAAATAAGCATATTTCAGGCAGAATTCCAAAACAGAAAAATGATTGAATTTGATCATGGGGGAAATCTCCTTTGGCTAGAAAGGGACTAATTACACATTCAGAGAAGAAATATCCATATTTTAGATGCTTATTTATAAAAAAAAAAAAAAAAAGCATGGTACCTCCTAAAATAATACAGAAGACAACAGCTATAGGAGATATGATTTATACAGCATATATACTGGCCCACAAGATATACATAATTTCTGGCAATTATTTTTTATTTGGGAGACCACTAAACGTTGACAAACACTGAGATGCATTTTTCCTAGTGACAAATTTTTTTTTAATAAATAATCTAATCAATGCAGTTTGATTACTTTTAATTCAAAGTAAAAATCTTGCTGATACATATATTTATGCCCCAGAATATCATTTAACTATTATTCTATTATTTGATACAAAATTGTCAGGTATGAATAACTAATGAACTGGCTAAAATAAAGGACTTTAAGAAGACTAGGTGGGAGGATGGTTTGCTGTTTAAACAGACACTATTTTATTATATTATAATGTAAAAACACTGGATTAATAAATTAGAAAACTTTGTTTTCTTTAAAACCACTAAACAAAATGTGTGACTCAGATTATTAACATTACTGACTCAAAATTGTAATCTGTTAATAATTTGGGAAAACTTTTTTTGACAAATGCAACGAGTTTAAATAAGATAAAAGTCTAAAACCTGGAGAGTATTATGTCATAGACTAGATTCGTTATATATTGTTATACATGTTCTAATCATCAGAAATTATAGTTTGCAAGTTTTCTCTTAAATGTCTTTCAGATTTCAAAATAAAAAAATACTACATATATATTATTCTGAGAAAGATATCTGTTTCATTTGCACAATAAAATAGGAAGTGAAGTAATAAATGGATAAAATGCTTACACTAAAGGTTGTTTACATAGTTAACAGATCTTTTGGCTCTACAATATTGTTTGCAAATTACTAAAAGAACATGGATAAGAACATTCTTTTCTATTTTAATTAGCTGTCATTACGTACTTTCTGTAAATCAGCCTCTTTATGCATACAACTGTGTACATTTTATTATTTTCTTTGTAGATAGTATAGAGGCCAGAGATTTCATATTAATAAGGAAACAAGCAAATACTATGAATGCTGATGCAATTAGAGATGATGGGAATTGTGAGTACAACCGCCTTTATTTTACCCTTACAAAAAGAAACTGAGTCAGAGCACTAGATAGCCCACAATGTAATGAAAAAAAGCATCTGAGCTGAATGCCAATTTCACATTAACTAGTCAAGGCTGAGTCACCACCACCACAAAGGCAAAAATTCAGTTTTATTTGATACTTGCTGTTCCAAAATTAGAACAACAGAAAGAAGACATAGGCATCTATGAAACCACAGAGCTTCCAGTTAACTTTTTATTTTAATCTGTTAGTTTCCAATTGCTGCCTCAAAGGTAACTGCGATTCAACATCTACACCACCTTCATTTAAATGGCAGGAATATTCTTATAATTCCACCTATTTTCTAAATTTGGAAATAAATGTAACCCTATGAGAAAAAAATGCCATTATCTTCCCCAATAGTCACTACGTAAGAGATACGTTTGTAACTATGATGAAACCAATTTCAGTTTCTGCTAAAAAAATCTTGATTAAATATGAGTATATATCCCCCTCTCACCTTTTTTGAAGCCCCTCTATAGAAGGGCTTCTAAGAGTTTTCATTTCTGAAGCAGTTTTGAAATGATATATTCCTAAATCTTAGACAAATCTTAAGTCTTAGACAAGACACTCTTGTCTAAGAGTGATGGAATTTTGTGATAAAATTGTGATAGAACTTATAGGCAGAATTAAAGTTCACAGTAATTGGGAGTATAAATACTTAAGTAAAGTCTAGAAAGTTAAGTCAAAATATGTACTTCTTTAAATAAAGTGATGCATAATTATTGTTATATTTTGTCCTGTATATCTTCTCTTGTTTATTTTCTTCTACATAAAGTCAAAACAAATAAATTGTAAACTAGAACAGGAAAGTTGAGTGAATAAAGCAAATTTGTCCTTGTAATAGCCTCATACCACTTTACAAAGTTATATGAAACACCTGGCTAAAGAAAAAGAACGGACAAAATTTAATGCCAACAGTTCTACCCCCACCTCAGTTTCAATGTAAATTTTAGCTACTGAAAAAAACCTAGTGCTTTGAAAAACCAAAAATATCTGAGCTTTCAATTAAAAACAGGAATAAATTATTAGAGGAAAAGTAATTAGAATATGATTAAGATATATTTATCAAATTCTTCCAAAGGTATCAATACAATACCTTTCAAAGGTATCAATACAAGTGAAGCAGTCAGACTTCATTTATATTATTTTAAAAATTTGCTGTAAGAAAAAATGTGCTTTACATTTACATGTTTAATGAAAATATTTTTATAAAACTGTCTTTTATAACTTAAATCAATAAAAGTTTAAGAGTTACTATTCAGATCACGTGGTCACATCATACTATCTTAATAACTATTATTAAGACTATATACACATATACATCCTCCTATATTCCTTACATATATAAAATTATATGTTTAAAATTATACATGATATTATATGTATAAATAAACTATACATATTGATATATGTGTATCAAGTTAAATATGTTAAATTATTTAATATTATATATTATAATCATATAAATATATTAAATAAATTAAATTATACATGTTTATGCACTTAGTTGTTATGTTTAAAATATAGCTAATATTTATAGCTATATATAGCTAACTTTATATATAGCTAATAAAATTTATAAGAGTCACCTAGCTTCTTAGGAAGGTGATAACGTGTGTACCTAAGGAAAAGGGAAATTAAAAGTCATGGATATAAAATTAGGAACCTCCATGGAAATTTAAAAGTTTTTCATCTCCTATAATAGCCAGGAATGTCAGACTGAATCTGAGAGTATGAGAGAGAGTTGATTGCCAGTTAAATGTTCCCCACTCCATACTACAAATCTCCTGTGCTAAAATAAGGACAACGGTAGGGAAGGAACAGGACCCTAAAATATGGGTCCTAAAACATGGGTTGAGGAAATTTAGGCAGATGTAGATAAGGCCAATAATATCAAACTTACAAATTCCCCCAAGCCTCCCTTGCCACTGGAGGTGGACATCCTTCCTCTTTTTGAAGGAACCAGTTTCTCTTCTACATAAAAGCCTTTCTGTAACTTCATCTGGAGAAGTTGCTCCAAAAGTTGAAGCTAGTTTTCCTCAGAATCTACCATCACCATTCTCATTGCCCCCAAGCCTTTAATGATACTCCTCCCAGCATAGTCTAGCATGAGAGATAAAGGCCTATATATGGAGACAGCCTATATGGGAAAGACAGAATTTCACAAATCTATTTTGTCAGGAGTCTGAGGTGTATAAGTGAGGATATTATAAGGGTGATAGAGCAAGCTGGACAAAATATAAGGCTCAATTGGCTGCATTCCTTTCCATGAGTGTACCTTACCCAAAATTTTGGATTTAATGAATTGGCTTGAACACCTGGGAGAGATGTAATTAGTTTACTATGTTAGTTAATTAAGGCCTAGACTCAATATGACCTACAGTTAACGGTGTAAAAATTTGGAACTTTCCTGGCACACTATAGAAGAGAGTTCTAAGGCTCAGGAAATGGGCTCTGCCACCCCCTAATCATTATCCTGCCCCCCTCCCAGGTTGTGGAGGGACTATTTACAAAATTATTTTTAGGGTGGATAAAACTATAGGGAATATTGCAATATTCTGCTGGTGGTAATAGAGGAGGTGTTAACACCTCCAGGGCCACAGGGAAATGTGTTTATATGAAGCAAGAATTAATGAGATGAAAAAGACCAAATGCAGACTTTTTAAAAAAGTGAGCTAGCTTACAGCAAAGCTAGACAAGCTAATAACGAAATATTTTGAAGTGAATTATTTGATTGTGGAAATTATAACTGCATTAGAATATATCACTTCTGCATTTAGGACTTGCCTTCTAAAACCATGGTTTCTCTCTCATTCCAGACCTCTCTCCAACCCTGACTTACACAATATACTTGGTTTACAAACTTTTAATGTTTTATTTTCCATTTTGATTTGAGTTTTATTTTTAAATCTATATCTAGAATCATACATAAAATGGGGCAATAACAGTCCCTACTGTATGAGGTGCTTGTAAGGATTAAAAGACATAACACCTGCAAAGCACTTAGAACAGTTCACTCAATAAATCTTAACTCTTCTTAGCACTAACAGAATTATGTCCATTACAAAAGCTGCAGTATCAGCTAGATCACTCTTTTAAGTTTCACTTGAATGTATCATTTCACTTTTATCTCCACTTTTATATTTATGTTGCAACCTATGTCTTAAATAAAATCATATTTAGCTTTCTAGATCTAAATAAATTAGCTCAAATTCAACTAATTAGTACATCTTTTTATATTACTCATTTGGCATTTTAATTATCTTTTTTTATCGCTAAAATGATTTATGTATATATGGCTGATAACTGTTAAAGAAAACCAGAACTCAACGGTAGTTAAAGTGGTAAAAAAAAAAACAGATTTTATTCAGGAACTATCACAATAAGAGAAAGAGACCTCAGTATAGAACTCAGTTCCACATATGGCATGGACAAACAGAGATATAGCCAAGCAGGGTGGGGATCAGTGGATGAAAAATTAAGAGAAAATATCAAGAGTAGGGGAGATTTCGGTTAAATAGACCTAACAGGATTCTTGTTAAAGGCAGGCCAGGGTGATCAGATATCACTTGCGGGATGGTGGGAGATAAGGAATTTGGTCAGGTAGGGGATTCTGGCTAAACTGAAATCTGCTAAATTTGAGCCATGCAGGCCCCATAGGACGGATGTCAGAGTTGAGGCTTAGAGGATTTAGAGGAGCCTGCCTAAAGTTAGGTCAAGGATGGCATCTTATCACTCTCTCTTCTTGTTCTAGTGGAGGAGGCAGTCTTTTCTGATTGAGTGATATGTCTATTTCTCATTCAGTTGTCTTTTATTCATGAAGTATCAGCTTAACTATCTACTGTAACTTGGTAGTAGAGATTTTTGCTGAAAGGTACAAAAAGTCAGGCATTTAATGAGGGGAGTTTCTATGAAAATTAAAAAAAGACAAAGATTAATAGTTGGACACCCAGTTTCTGAGTCCAGAGGGCACTCAGATGGGAAGATTTCTAGATGTTGGGCTTGAAGCATCTTTAGATGGTGGAGTTAGTGAGGATGGCAGTGGCAATTCAGTGGATATCCTGGTGTGCAGTGAATGTATCTGATGATGGCACTGGGTGTTCCAGTGAACTTTATGAGTGTCCCACAGCAGGAGGCATGAAGGTTGCCCATAAATGGTCCATGTCAGGGGGGTGAGAGAAAAACTGGAAATGCTAATTACTAACAGAATGCATAAGACAGGATCCAGATCAGTTCACAGGTAGATAAAAAAGTAGAAAGTAAAATAGCTTACCTAGCAGAGAAAATTACTTTAGAGAAAATGAACAAGATTATAATCTAATAATCTACACAGGTGTCCTATAGTTTCCCAATGAATCATAAAAAATATATCTCCATAGTCACCCCTCTTTTGATTCTTGTTTACAAAATAAGTGTGGTCTCATTAGATTGGGCCTGATTTTTTACATAAGTGGAACAACAAGAATGGTAATTGACCAGATAGGCCTTTTTAAGTTTGCTTTTTTGGAACTTTTCATAAAGAATCTCAGATTAGACTTTTAAAAGCCTCTTGAGCCTAGAGCACCACACCAAGAACTCGCCATCAGACTTCTGCATTACCTACAGATTTGGTGAATTCCTCTCTTCCTGAGGTCCCCAAATAGCCTAACCTTCCTGGGCCTGCCAGGAAGTGACTTTCCTTATTCACCTCTAAGGCTAGGAATCCTATAAGCCAGTACTAGGCCAGTTTTTCCAAAAGGGATTTGTAAGCATTGGTTTCATAAAGTCAACCTTTGATCTTTAAAGCTATCTGGTCATAACAGATTTTCTGCATTATTCCCAAATATGACATTTCAGGAAAACCTTGGTAATATAACTGACATTTCCAATCATGGCCTGTTACAAGGAGGACAGATTCTTATTGAACTTCCACAGACAATTATATTTTAATGAAAATAAGAATACTTCATTATAGTTTTCAAATTCTGGAGGGAGCAGGTAGGTGAAAGGTAAATTTCAGTTTTGTTTATAAAAGTATAATCTACTAATTTGTTATGAGTTACAGATAGCTTAAGAGAAAAGGGAAAAGGGTGCCTTATATATAGAAAATAGAACATTAAAGAACTAGCAACATCTCAAAGAAAAATTGTAATCATCCTTTATCAGTTCATTCAGTATCATGACATTTATTCTTGTTCTGCCTGATCTTGGGTTAGCAGTTTTATGAATCTATCAGCCTCTTCACTAGAGTTCTGGAAATCCATACTCAGTCCAATGGTATGCTTTTAAGATTATTTAAACAATGCTGTCAGAAGCCTGTACATCAGATACTTCTTACAGTCCTTTCGATGGTCTCTGAGACAGTCACGTATTGTTGAAGATAAAGCATTCTGGCCTTAGCTGACTGCAAATTCATTCACAGAAGAATCAGACTAAGACGGAAACTATCTGTGGGTGATGAATAAAAATGACCATGGCCATGTCAAAAGATATGAGAGTTCATTTGACAAGGAAATCTGCTTATTTCTATGGCATAGACCATTTAAAAATAATAATTGGAATTATGACTGATAACATCACAGCCAATCTACCATGGACAGTGAGGGTAGTGGCAAATTTCTATGAAATTCATACAACTTCTGAAATACTTGTATTAATAATATTTACCCATGCCAGTATAACCTGGGAGAGGTTAAGGCATCTTCTCTTATAGGATAATGCCTTTTTATGTAATTCAACATATCAAATAAACTGAATTAGCTTAACATCTCTTTTTTAAAATGTGAGAAAACAAATCCTTTGAGACTTTCCAGAAGCCCTCTGGGAGATCTCAAAGTCAGTTTGAGAACAAAAAGGGTTAATTTAGAATTTGATTTTGGAAAGTTGCCAAAAATGTCAAAATGTTTGAACACTTGATCACTATGAAAAAATATTTAGTTTCTCTTAAACAATTGAGAACATGATAAAGTTTAACATAAATCATAGGAAATTATTCTAATAAAATATGAAATCTTGGATTCTTAGGCAGATTACTTAAAAGGTAAAGAAAAATCTTTTATCATCTTTTATTAATAGCAGGCAAATAATCCAAGAAAGCTTTGCTGTTTTAACACTGAGAAAACCAAACTCTAGTTTTGCATCAGTACACCACTGAGCTCATAAAAACAACAACAACAACAAAACTTATATATAAACCCATCCAATTAGCCAGCTCTGATCGTGTGAGATGATTCCTTTTCTAGGATTCCTTTCCCACAGAAAAAACTTCTGCAACCTGTTTTTATACTCATTTAGGTGTTTTTATTTTGTTTTTTCCTCTTTCTCATTCTGGAACAAAACATGAGTACCTTTTTTTTTTACAGAAAACTATAGGAACTAGATAATTGTGAAATGTCTGTCACATATTAGGATTTTGTAGCAGACTAGCAAATTTTACAAATATAGTATCTCACAATTTTTATAGGTTTATGCTTCCTCATGGTACATCTTTTCAAAGTGGCAAAAGGAATATATTTATGAACTGAACCAAATATATTTAGCTTCTCTATATCACATAAAAATAAAAACCCCAAAGTATGTAAAGTTAAACAGATGCTAATAGGTGTTTCAGTAGTTTTCTTACTTAGAAATTATCTAAATGTTTAGTGAATATTTCAGCTTAATTTAATTTAGCATAGATTTAATGTCTCAAGTTACCAAAAAAGATGTGGAAACTGGTTTCACACACATACATTATATCATTAAACAAAGCTAGCCATCATCTCAAGTTATTTCCTTGTTAATAATATTTATAGAACATGCATGTTAGACAAGTATGACAAAAGCAAAAAACCTAAAAACTTCATTACAAAACACATGTTTATATTATATTTAAGTGCTGATAGCTTAGAAGACATAGTTGTTTTTATTAGACTAACAATATCAAACTAATCTTATTTGTCAAAGGTTTACCCAAACCATGTGAACTTGAAAAGTATTTGGGTTAGTTTCTATATTTTTGGGAGTTTTGCAATATTTAATTAATATCAGTGCTCATGTATCTCTAAGTCAATTTAAATAGAACTCCTTTAAAGGATTTTATAAATTAATTTGGTAATACCATCCAGAGGTAGAAAAATATCAGATATAGTATAACATACATATTATACATGCTAAACACACCTACAGATGGGCACATAGATCCTACTGCTTTTATTATAAAACTTTAACAATGTGTCAAACAGAGTAATATACTCTCATCTTTGCTCTACTTTATGTTTGTATCTAAATTGTGTTTATAGCAGATGGAACAAGTTAAAATTACCTGTTCAATGTGAATGCTACAGCTTTTTACCAATATTTATGACGGTGACTTTTAAGATTTTCTTTTGCCCTAATATGTAATCTTTTGGAGGCTGTGGACTATGTTTTAGGTAAGAGACTAAGGGAATATCAAGCTGCTGTCTGGATGTTCCCAAAGCTCATATGAATGGATAAAATATCCAGTGTGTTTCTAAGTAGTCTTTTTTTCCTTTTGTTTCATTCAGCCTCAAACAGTTGCTTTTGGGGGTTCCTGAGTTTCTTCAGAGATATGATGGGGGCAGGTAACTGAGGGGCTGGAGTGGGAAGGGAGAAGTCTGACAAAGAGATGGAGGAGCTAGGGGTTTGAAGGGGGATATGACGGAGAACTCAGGGAGCTGAAGGGAAGCTGAAGGGAAGACTCAGGGAGCTGAAGGGAAGACTGACGGTGATAAAAGGAAGGAGGAACAGAGGATGGGAAGGAAAGTTCTTAGGGGAGACAGTCTGGGGAGATCTTAAGTCCCAAAGAGACCACTGAATTTCCATATTATTATTTATAAAGTTATGCCAACAAGAAAGGAAAAAGACTGAGTTCATGGAGCATAAAGTCAGCATGGTTTCAGGAACGGAGTTTTCAGTTACTTGAGAAGTTTTCTTGGGAAAAGCAGGATCAAATATAGAGAACAGAGAGGTCTGGTATTGAAATCTCACTTAGGCTAACTTGCTTATAATTAGAACCCTAGGGCAATAATTATTGCTATAATAATTACATATTTTCAAGAATATCATACTTAAGAGAGCTAATTATTTTGGTTTTCAACATGTTGTTACAATAGCCATATCACTGTAACTTAAACATCTAAATAATTTGGCTCTAACTCTCCTATTTCTTCTCCAAAGCCAATTTAGATGCATTCGTCTCCTGTGTCTGCTTCTGAGTTTCCACTGATATTTCTCAGATAGTCCAAATGATTCCAGTGCATGTGGACACTGTAAGGGCAAATATAAATTAAAAATAAGAGGCTTAATTCTCCCTGTTGAAAATAAGGATAGACACTTCCCTTTCTCCCTTTTCTTAGAGGACTTACTTTAGAAAACTTATGATTTAGGATTTTTTTTTTTTTAATCTCTTTGGAATGTATGTAAATCCCTGCAAAAGCTGGACAAGCCTTTGCCAGCATAATAACCCAGGAATGTCTTTGTCAAGAATCTGAGAAATATGGCTTTGAAAGGTAACCAAGGAAGATACTCCCCCAATCTCTTTATTTTTGTCAGAGGGTTGGAAACTAAACTATTTCCTGTCATACGGATATAAGTTTATTTTTCCTTTGGATAAAGCCAATTAGCTAACACAGCTTTTCATCCAATTACTAGGTGAATTTAGGATGAACTATGTGTGATGGGTGATGCTGGCAAATCCTCTTACCTGAGGACTAGTTATTGTTTATCTTGAAAACATGTAGGTGATGGGTATATACTTGACTATTTAAAGGGTGAGATGTCTTTCTGTCTTTGCAATCTCCTTAGCAGATTGCCTGTGATGGGCATCACCTTCTGGTTTAAGGCTTCTCAATAATAAAACTGTCTCTTTCTCTTCTACTTTTGTGGAAGTTATCAAGGATGGGAGGAGATTTAGTTTTTAACTATATTTTCCCAACAACACATTTCAATCAAATCATTCCTTTGATAACTATTTGTCATTTATTTTATATCATCAATCAATGTGAAAACATTTTGAGGTTTTTTTTTTTTTTTGGTGGGAGGCGGCAAATATCAGTCTAATATCCCTCGTCAATTACTGTACATATGTTGCAAGTTACAGCACGTTACTTTTTCAAGTACATTACTTTGAAGGATACAGGGAATGTTATATTCATAATTGTTGTTTTCATTATACTCTATGAGATTTCTAATTTTGTTTTACCTTATGGCTTTTGAATTACAAAATATAAAATATTACTATCAAAAACATCATGATACTCAGGTAGAAAAAGACAAATTTTGCCTTCAGATAGAAATAATTATGCTATTTTGAAAAAAATATTGTGTTCAGGATTATGTTATGACTTGCTTTTTCAAATAAACTTTTATTTTAAAATAGCTTGCCTTATCGAAAAAATTTATGGTAATACAGAGAGTGCCCATCCAATACACAGCCAGTTTCCTCTATTATTGTATTACTCTATGGTACATTTGTCACAATTAATGTACCAACACTGATATATTATTTTTAAGTAAAGTCCATAATTTATTCAGAAATTCTTAGATTTTACCTAATGTACTTTTCCTGATCTAGAATACCATATAAACTTTAATTACCATGTTGCCTTTGGCAACTCTTGGCTATGACAATGAATTAATTTTTGTTGCTTTTTGTGTGTTTTTAAAAGGAATAAAATTATAAACTCACTTTAATTTTCTTCTTATAAAGAGAAAGCAAAGTAAAATCCCATATTGTTGCTGGGGACTGAATGCTTGTGTCCCCTGTGAAATTCATCTGTTGGAGCCTAATCCCTAATGTGATGTGAAGCCTATTTGGAAGTGAGGGGGGCCTTTGTGAGGTAAATTAGGATGAGATCATGGGGGTAGAGCCCCCATGGTGGGATTGGTGCCCTTTTAAGGGGATTAAGCGCCCAGAGCTCTCTCCCTCCATATGAGGACACAGTGAGAAGACAACCATCTATGGACCAGGAAGAGAGCTCTCGCCAGATACTAAATCTGCTGGCACCTTGATCTTGGACATCTCAGCCTTCAGAACTGTGAGAAATAAATGTTGTTTAAGCCACCTAGCCTATGGTATTTTTGTAATAGCAGCCTTAACTGATGAAGACAATAATCCATTCTCGTTTTATGTGGCATCCTAAATTGTCTTTACTCCACTGAACAAATTGTTAATATTATATTTTTAAAAGCTGTTTATTGTAGCTACTCAATATATATTAAATAACCACAAAAATACCAAACTTGAGATAAACAGTTTTATACTGGTATAAAAATCATTTTAGTAAGGCACAATAATTTTGTACTCTTTCATGTAGTAATAATTAAATTCATAGAATTATTATTTTAGATGTGCAAATTCCAAGCCAAGTTGACGTACAATGACTTGCATAATTATGAGCACTGTTTTATTGCAACCTTCCAATTACTTCTAACTAGAAATGTGGTTACTGAAGTGTATTGATTTCATTCACTAACCAGATCTTTACATTATTATCCCCAATAGATAAAATGCTTGTTGAGCAAAGGGTTTTCTTTAGCCAGAAAAGCACTGAGATGGATTTTTACCTGAAATATTCTTCTAGTAAATGATTTAAAAATATTTTAGAATTTTACTCGAAGGCTTTATGCCTAGTGAAATACAATTAGAGTCAATTTTGTTTCACAGTATTTCCTCTGAGAGTACAGCACTACGGCTGTTAGAACTGCAAGAGACAATTAGAGCTCACCATCACATACTTGATGTGTTTGCACTTGCAGGTAGTTTGGAGCCATGCCACTAATTTTGGTCAAGAGGCTGTGAGTGAAAGGTATGGCTATATATATATATAGTACTATTCACTAATATGTCTGCTACTGTGTGGCTCTACTGGACAGGCATTTCATAGATTTTAGAAAATAATTACATATTTTCAAAAACTACAATTTGTCTGTGCTGTTATATATCTCTATTAGTTAGACATAACAGGTTTTAGAAGATAATTGCATATTTTCCAAACTATAATTTACCAGTGTTATTAGAATAAAACAGACTATGCTGTGGTTTTGTGGTAACAAATTAACCAAGACATCATAGTCACATAACAAAATGTAGGTTTATTTCTTGCTAGGGTAAAGTCAGATGTGGGTTTGCAGCTTTCTTCCTTCTTGAAGCTACTCCATCTGGAACACATGGCCTTGAAGGCCCCCTCTAGGAAATAAGGGTGTTATACAAGAGAGATCCCAGCTGGTAACTGCCACAGCAAGTGATATGCATCGGGTCCATTCACAGAGACGTTTGATATTTGAGAGCCTTTTCTTAGGACACTAATGCCAATCATAAAAGCAAGTTATTGTTACTAAGTCCAAGCTCATACTGCTTGCCACACAACAGGCCAATAAATCGAGAGATGAGTTGTTGGGGCAAGGAACAGAGACTTTATTTGGAAAGTCAGCAGACCAAGGAGATGGTGGACTAGTGTCCCAAAGAACCAACTTCCCTGAGTTAGAATTCAGGCTTCTTTTACACTAAAAGGGGAGGGGGTAAGCCCTGGTTCAGGTCAAACTCTGGATGGGATTTGTTAATTTCTTCCTTCTTGCAGCCATTCACAGGTGAGCCTGGTCAGGATGTTTCTTATGAGCTAAACAAAGGTATTTTAGTTTAACGCTCCTTGCCTGAGAGGCAGGGTTCTCAGAGATGAGCCATTATGTATAATTTAAGCTTATAGGCAAGATCCCTTTAGTGATTAACTTATAATAGAATACAAAGATTCTTCCCTATTACATTATTATGGGAAACCTTGATAGTGAATATTTACACTGAAGTGAAAGTCTAGTGGGGTCATTTAGACCATTAGCTCAACAGTTAGACTGAGTGTGTTAAAATATTGTAATACCATCAACTCTGCTTATTCGCTTGTGGTCTCTTGAACAACAGTTTACTTCTCTCAGACAGAGTTTCTTCATCTATGTTCAATTAATATTATTGTTCTAAGAAATAAATGGTTGAGATTGACCATAGCACTGTGCATGGAAGCGACAACCATTCAATAACTATTAGATACACATTTATTATCTCTATACTATTAAACAGTGAACACGTTAACTCATAACAACGGCTCAAAATCAAGTAAACACTTAAAAATTCTGTTTCTGGACTGCGAAAAGTTGCTGAGAAGCCTTAAGTTTTAAAAATAGATTTGCAGTTACTTTATATAATATTCACTCAGTTATTCAGCCATTACTTACCAAGAGCCTACTCTTTGCCAGGTGCTCTCAAAGCCACAAGGGACCTTGTGTAATAAAATAAAGTCTCTGCCCTCAATAAGCTTACAACGCTAGAGTGGGGGAGAGAGACTCGATTAAATATCCCAAACGAGTGGCCTTAGCGCAGGTCAACGGGGACTTGATCTGACTCACATTCTTTCACAACCAACCTCTACCAACCAACCAATCAGGCGGTCGGGCGTGTGGGTACGGCGCGGTCTCTGAAAACCTAAGGTAAGCTGGAAAAAGAGACTCTTAGGCTGGACTTAACCCCCTTCAGTGCTGGCTAATGGTCAACTCTTGCCAGGCCCCGCGCCAGCTCCTGTCCCCAGAGAGGCAGCTCACCTGGGCTTCCTTTTAAGGAAGGAGAGGGATTTGCGGGCGTTCCTGGTTCCCGCCCGGTCCTAGCGGCCGCCCGGCAGGACTGACTCGCCCACGGCTCCCTGAAGGTGGCGCACGCGCGGCGGCCCCGTGTGACCGCGGGGGAGGGCGTGCTGCCCCGGGTCCACGCGGCTCTGCGGAGCCCAGCAGAGAGCGGCGGGGTGAGGGGAAGGCCGTCTCCACCTCTTGGCCTAGGACAGACCTGCTGGGGCCGACACATCTTCCACCAAGGCCGCGGGGAAGCCAGACGGGGTTTAGACGGAGCAGCCGGCTGACTTTGCCAACGCGACGTGGACTGCACGGTGCGGACGGTAGGTTGAGGCTCATCTGCTGCTTCCCCCGAGCCAGGCATCGTCCAGGCAGGGTCGGAGTCGGAGCCCCCCTCGCGGCAGTGGTCCAGGGTCCACTACTCCCCACACCGGAAATCCTCCGGGACCGGTAGAGAACCGTTCTCAACACCACCTACCGGCTGAAGCTGGGGAAGCTTCTGAGGCCAGCGGTCCTTGGCTTCTGTTACCAAAAGTTGACTTTGGGTCCGTAGCCCTGCTTCCTCTGTCCAGTCTGTGAGAGCTTTCAGGGCTCGTGGTACCTCAGCTGCGCCATCTCGGCCCCTTTATCCCAGGTCACGAAGTCCTCCCTCAGTGTTGCACCGGGAAGGGGAAGGCCCGACCTTAAAAGTCAGACTCCTCGGCCCCCAGGGCCCAGCCAGTGTCAGAGCAGTAGATGAAACGTTGTGTTTTGTGCTGGCAGTAGTGCCAGGGAAGGGTCACCTCCGCAGACAGGTCCGGATGCCCTTGGACTGCATTACCGAAGGGCCTCCAGTTCAGGGCCACCAGGGCAGCAGCCGGGACAACACTGTGAGGACAACATTGCAGGCAGAGGAAAGAGTACAAAAACCCTAAGGGGAAAATGAGATTGGTGTGTGCAGGTAGAGAAAGGCAGCCAATGAGGCCAGACCACAGGGATTACAGAGAGTAGTAGAACAGAGAAATAGGCAGGGACCAGCTTTTGTAATATTTTATAGACCACAGTAAGGAATTTGGATTTTCTTTTAGTTGGTTTGGTAAGCTTTTGGAGTGTTTAAAGCCGTGGAGGCTCCCAGTTGCTCACAGCTGTGTGGAGAATGTGCTGTGTGTGTTTCGGGGGTGGGGGGGGGCACGTGTAGAGTAAACTCACCTATAAAATGGGATCAAGATAGTACTTACCGAACTCAGAAAATTGTTACAAGTATTTAATGAGTGGATATACGTGAAACTCGTAGACAAGTACCTAGTGTATAATAAACACTACAAAAGTGTGTATTAAAGAAATAAAAATAATGCTTTATTCAAAGTTGTTTTCAGAATTACAAATACAAGGTGCTTTTGACTTTCAAAAAAAAATAAAAACTATTTGAAACACAACATGGAAGGGATAGGCTGTCCTTAAGGTGGGGAATGATGGGCACATCCTATCTGTGATTATTGAACTCTTACTCTTTCTTCAGGTCCAGTTCAGTTATTATCTGTTCTAGAAAAAATTCTAAACCCATACCTTGAATATAACAGTTAGTATACCCAGATATGCATCAAAATAACTGATTACAAATTCCATCAGGGCAGGTATTTTCTGTCATTTTTTAAGTCTCCCGTAGTATCTAGTAAGGTGCTTTATATATAGATGGCCATCCAAAATGGGCAGGCATTAGAAAAGAGACGTTGAAATTGAACAGTATTAAAGAGAATAAATATTTGAGGACTAAGCACTAAGTGGATGATTAGAAAAAAAAAAAATCACAAGAACAGATGTAAATCATATATGTAAAAGCCAGACAGTTAGCCTTACAGATACTATGTCTGAAGATAATTCTGTTTTACTTTGAAATATTAAGAATTTTGTGTTCAGGTCAATTTTCAGCACGCTTATAAACCAATTAAGCAATAAAGTCAATAGACATATAGAAAAAATGAGCTATACACATACTCTGATAAATCTAGCTCTTGAAAATTATCTCTTCACAGAGCCCATGCCTGAATTCCATTAATTCAAATGGAAATTTTGCATATATTATACATCAAGTGGAGATGATAAATAGTTATCAATAGTCTATCCATACTATTTAACTATTTATAATTACAACTGGCCACTCCCCACTATCCTGTCATTCTCTGCTTCTTCCCTGCTTTCTGTTCCTACCTAGACTTATTACTAGATTACATATTCTATCGATTTGTCTGTGAATGTATATGCACACATGTATATCCTGTGTATGTGTCTGTATTCTCCTAGTATAATTTAGGATTCATGAAAGCAAGATTTTTCTTTTGTTCTCTGAGTCATACAACCCCTATAATAGTTCCTGGCACATTTTAAGTGAGCAGTATATGTGTCGAATGAATAGTTGATGAATAAATAAAGGAATCATCCTAGAAAGAAATCAATTTTAATCATTGGGTAGTAAAGTTTTACTTTAAACAATCTCATCCGTACGATTCATATTTTTAGTTTTTTTCTGTTTTTATAATTTCTATTTCCTTTTCTGTTTTTTGTTATAATAAAATATCTATAATAGTCATATACTGCAAAAGATATCTGAAAGTGGTATGACCCGATGAGTTTATAATAGTCATGATTTTCTTTCTGTCTTTATAAAACATGGCTGTGTAAAAATGCAAGAATAGGAGAAACTTCTCTTTTTTTGTGTGTGTGAGCTGATGTGTGATTTCTATTTCCTGTAATTAAAAAAATTAGTATGTTTTACGAATTGTACAAACATGTAGAATACAACATAAGAAAAAAATAGAACAATATATTCAGCTTGACTGACTGGCAGAGCTGTGTTGCTTTCAGAGTAGTTTTGAAGGGGGCAGATAATAGCTGATTACAAAAACTGACATCTTCCATGGTGGGAAAATTAATTAATTAATAGTGTTTTTGCTAAACATAATTTTAATTATTACAACTTCCTGTGAATCCATAATTGTCTTAAGGTAAAATGATTTCAAAATTAATTTTACTTAATTTCCTTTCTACTCATCCATTTAGTAAATATTTTATTAGCGTCTGTTGTGTTTCCCACATATGCCACAGTATCTGGAGCAAGAATGGTGTTTGAACCCCGGTGTTAAAATTGTGAAAAAAACAAAGTCTCTGTTCCCATATATCTTAGCTATTAGGAAAGACAGAAAACAAATACATGAAAAGCTTATGATAAGAGTTCTGGAAGAAAATAAAATGGAATAAAGGGTCAGATGTTGGTAGGTTATACCACTTTTGATAAGATGATGATGGAAATTATCTCTGAGGTGAAAATATTTTAAAAGAGAGGGAGCATGCATCTCAAATATCTGAGGGAGACTATTTCAGGAATAGAAACTGTCAACTGCGGGTCTAGAAAGCTCCAGACAATGGTCTGGAGGTTGGGGCTAGAGACACAGCTTCTGTCAACAAAATGTGTCTATATTCTTCCCACTCTTCCACTGCATATGTGGCCTTGGGACTTCTGACTAATAGAGCAATCTAAAAAACTACAAGGGTGCGCAGAAGGTGAAGATGTACTATTTTATACTATGGAGCTTATTGTTTATAATCCTATGGTGATGGGGGTTAGAGGAGCTCTTCAGAACAGCAGTGGGGAGATTCAGCATTTCTACCTTATCACACATTCCTCACAGTTATCTTTCCCCTTTCTGTAATGTGGAAACAGGTTTTTTTCTGCATGATAGTTGGAGATATATTTTTAACACTTGGTTTCTGGCATAATTTATTTCAGAGCAAATTGAACAAACCTGGCTCCTTCAGCTTCACTCTCCATCCAGTTACAGCCCTCTCCCTGCAGCTGCCTCGTCCACTTTTTGCCTCTGCTTTACTTCCATATTCTGTTATTTCATTCCTCTGTTGCCTTGGCATATGTATGTTCTCACACACACAGGCATACACACACACATGAATGCTATGAATTGCATTTCATACTGCATTTCAGCTTGGTTTGATCATGTCAAAAGCAAGAATCACATTTTCATCCCTTTATGATTGGTAATATGCAATACATTTGACACCTAAGAGCACAGTAAGTATTTGTTAACGTGAAGTAATGCTGTTCGGTTAAGCACAGTAAAGACATTGAGGCAGGCGTGTACAAAGTGACTCTCAGAAACTCAGCTGTTCCATTTGCACTAAAGGTTAAAACATGTGAATGGCAGTGATAGCAGTCATTGTCATACTGTGTTCTGCCTTTGTGCCAGCTATTGATAAAAGGGCACATTATCCCCTTTAGTCCCTACCAATCTTAGGATGTTGAATACTATTATTATCCCCATTTTACAGCTGAGAAAACTTAGGCATAGAGAGGTTAAACAACTTACTTAACTGCATTCATTTAAAAATAAGAGAAGTTAGATCCTACACCATCTGATTCCATAACCCGTATTTATAAACCTGTGCTACAAAAGAGGGTAGAAGATTTTGGTTACAACAATAAAACCCCTATTCCAACCCACTTAGAAACACTAAAAAGCAAAACTGGTTTCAGGTAGAGCTAGATTCAGTCAAAAAATATTATGGAGCCACAGTAGTCTCTCTGTGTCTTGCTGTTAATGTCCACTGTGCTCCATTTTCAGGCAGGTTCTTTTCTTTATACTGTATATTTAGCTCCTAGCAGCTTCGGCCTACATTCTAATCCCTTAGCAGCATCAGTTATAAAAGGGACATGATCTTTTCTAAGGATTGCCTTTTGTTTCACAAACTGGACCCCATACACACAGGGGAAGGAGAGACTGAAGAAAAAGGCAGGCCATTCCAGATTGGTAGGTGGCAGATTTAATAAGCAAGGGAGCTTAACATGAGGCTTGTGTTGGGCAGCTGCAAGACAAGTGGATCTCCACACCTGCCCACCAGAATCTTAACGTTTATATAGAGGCTTAACTGAGTTTAGTCATGTACACTGTCCATATGGTCTCAATACGACCTTACTCTCTCAAGGCTGCATTCTTGAAAATGGCTCTGGCTGTGGGAATGGTGGACAGCACATAAGTTCCAAGGACAGGGAAGGGGGTGAGGAGCCCCCAAATGCCCAGGTCCATTTCATGGGTCAGTCTGTGGTAATATCGTCTCCAGTATTACCGAGTCCAAGCTTGAACTGCTCGCTGCACAACAGGCCAATAGATAGAGAGATGCATTGTTGGGGCAAAGAATAGTGACTTTATTCAGAAAGCCAGCAGATCAAGTAGATAGATGGTGGACTAGTATACCAAAGAACCATCTTCTCGGAGTTAGAATTCAAGCTTCTCTTATACTAAAAGGGGTGTGTGTGTATGGTTGTTGCTACAAACTTCTTGGTGCCAGAATCCATTGATCCTGCAGCTGTCTAAGTAGGTCTGGTCACAGTGTTCCTATAAACCTCCAATAAGACAAATAGTATTCTCTGTTCTGCAACATTTTATCTCTATATGAATGGAAAAGTGTTACATCTTTAAAGGGCAGAGCCTTGAGAATGGGCTGTCCTGTATATTTCAGGCTATAAGCAACATTCTTAACTTGTAGCAAAAGCAATAGAATACAAAGGTTAAAGTAAAAGAAACAGATCCATTATGGAATCAGATTTGTTCTTCCCCATTACACCATGACCTCCTCCAACATTACTGTCCTTCTCCAGACATCTCTTCAGGTCTGGATGGTGTGATTAGGGCCAATTGTCCCCTTCTGAACTGTGGTCTTTGATATAAAAGGCTCAAATGGGCTGGCTTTCAGTCGCGTGCCCACTCTGAACTACAGGTGGGGTCAAATACTCCACCCTCTCTCCAAGTAAACACGTAGATTGAGGGTTGGGGAGAGAATAATTTTAAGTAAAACCTGCTGTTTCCAGAAGAAGGGTCAAACTACACTGAGTAAACAAAAAGTATATGTGCCTATTAGCGGTAAATAATGGTTCATTCAAGTCATTTAGATAATTAAATGCCAAAAGTAGGAGTTGACATTATATGTTCTAGATAATAGGAAACTATTAATCATGGATATAAAGATCTGTTCTCAAAGAATTCTATAGGCTCTTAGAGGAAAGGCAGTGAGTCTATATTTTTTACCATTGTATCCTCAAAACTTAGAATGGTACCTGGCACAGAATGACTGCATAATATATTTGCTGATTGGAGTTAATGTAACTGACTTGAACAATTAATTATCGGTTCCTGTGAGATAACACACAAAACTTTTCAATCTAATCTTACATCTTATCTTTCTTATCCACTCTCAGAATTTTAAACTAATTTCTGTATTATAATTCTATGTATGGTGATAAATAATATACCTAAATCTCCTGCCTTAACTGCTTCTCTGAAACTTCTTAACCATAATGAAACTTTCCTTTTAGACTAGTTTTCTCACTAGTTCAGAATGTTTAAAACTGAACACATTACCAGTTCTCCAAAGTTTGTTTCTTTTTCTAAATATCAATTTAATGTATTGCACCACCTTGTGTGTTTGGACTTAATTACAAAAGCTTGAAATCTAAAATCATTTCAGATCTCTCTTTTCTATCTCTCTGTGCTTGAACAAGTGTGAACTTGTGAAAAAGTTCTCCCAATTCTACTGCCTCACTATTTTTCATATCTGTGTTCTCCAGCCTAATCAATTGCAGGAACTTAGTAGATGCCTTATATAATGTCTGGATTATCAAAATAATTACCCTTATTTTTCAGCTTTATTGAGGTTTAATTGACAAATAAAATTGTAAAATATTAAAGTGTACAATGTGATGATTTGATATATTTATACATTGTGGAAGGATTACCCCCCTTGAGTTAATTAACACATTGATCACTTTTTTTGGTGAGAGTATCTACATTTAAGTTGTACTCTTGGTAACTTTCAATTATACAATACAGTATAATCAATTTTAGTCACCATGCTATACATTAGATTCTCAGATTCTTATTAATCTTATAACTGAAAATTTGTACCTTTTTACCAACCTTTTCCTGTTTCCCCCATCCCCAAGCCCCTGGCAACCACTTTTCTGCTCTCTGTTTCTGTGAGTTCAATTTTTTTTTTTTTTGTATGTCCACCTATAAATGATATCGTACAGTATTTGTCTTTTTCTGTCTGGCTTATTTAATTTCGTATAATGTCCGTGAGGTGGTTCATCCATCTGTTGCAAAGAACAGAATTTCCTTCTTTTTTAAGGCTGAATACGATTCCTTTTGAGATATATATTAGAAAGATAGATGGATGGATAGATAGATAGATGGATAGATATCACATTTCCTTGATCCATTCATCTGTTGACAATTACTTAGGTTGTTTCCATACCTTGGCTACTGTAAATAATGCTGCAGTGAACATGGGAATACAGATATCTCTTTGACATAATGGTATAATTTCCTTTGGATGTATATCTAGAAGTGGGATTGCTGGATATCATATGGTAGTTATATTTTAAATTTCTTGGATAACCTCTATACAGTTTCTATAGAGGCTACACCAGTTTACATTCCTACCAGCAGTATACAGGGGTTCCCTTTGGTCACATTCTCATCAGCATTTGTTACCTCTTTTTTATTTCTTTTTTTTTTTTTTTTTAATAATGCCAACCTAACAGATGTTAGGTGATATCTCATTGTGGTTCTGATTTGTATTTCCCTGATAATTAGTGATGTTGAGTACCTTTTTATGTACTTGTTGGCCATTTGTATGTCATCTCTGGAAAATTATCCATTCAGATAGTTTGCCTATTTTTTAATTGGGTTATTTCTGTTTTTTTCCTATTGAATTGTATCAGTTCCCTATATATTTTGGATATTAACCCCTTATCAGATATGTTGTTTGCAATATTTTCTCTCATTTCATAGGTTGCCTTTTCATTTGGTTGACGGTTCCCTTTGCTGTGCAGAAGCTTTTTTGTTTCATGTAGTGCCACTTGTTTATCCTTGCTTTTGTTGCCTTTACTTTTGGTGTCAAATCCAAAAACTCCTTGCCAGAAACAATGTTGAGGAGCTTACTTCCTAAGTTTTCTTCTACAAGGTTTAGGGTGTCAAGCCTTTAATCCATTTTGAATTGAATTTTGTATATGATATAAGAGTAGGCGTCCAGTTTCATTTTTTTGGATATGGCAATCTAGTTTTCTCAACACCATTTATTGAAGAGACTATTGTTTCCCCATTGTGTGTGCTTAACTTTTTTCACAAAAATTAATAGACCATATATACATGGATTTATTTCTGGACTGTCTATTCTGTTCCATTAATCCATGTGTCTATTTTTAATGCTAATACTATACTGTTTTGATTACTATAGCTTTGTAATACAGTTTGAAATCAGGAAGTGTGATGCCTCCAGCTGTGTTCTGTCTCAAGATTGCTTTGGCTGTTTGGGGTCTTTTGTGGTTCCATATAAAACTTATGATTTTTTTCAAATGTCACTGGAATTTTTGTAGGGATTGCATTGAATCTGCAGATCACTTTGGGTAGTATAGACATTTTAACAATATTCATTCTTCTAATACATTAACAACATGGGATATGTTTCCATTGTGTTTTCTTCAGTTTCTTTCATCAATGTCTTAATAGTTTTCAGTGTGTAGATCTTTCACTTTCTTGGTTAAATTTATTATTGAATATTTTATTATTTTTGATTCTGTTGTAAATGTGATTGTTTTCTTAATTTCTCTTTCTGAGAGTTTATTGTTAGTGTGTAGAAATGCAACTGATTTTTGTATAATCAGTTTGTATCCTGAAATTTTATTGAATTTGTTTATTAATTCAAACAGTTTTTTAAAATTGAATCATGATTTTCTATATATAATATCATGTCATCTGCAAATAGAGACAATTTTACTTTTTCCTTTCTAATTTGAATGCCTTTTATTTATTTTTCTTTCCTGATCGCTCTGGCTAGAGTTTTCAGTACCATGCTGAATAAAAATGGCAAGAGTGGACGTCATTGTCTTATTCCTGATATTAGAGAAAAAGGGTTTAGCATTTCACTATTGAATATGATGTTAGCTGTGGTTTTTTTTGTATACAGACTTTATTATGTTGAGGTATTTTCTCCATAGCCAGATTGTTGAGAGTTTTATCATGGAAGAATGTTGAGTTTTTTGAAATGCTTTTTCTGCACCTATTGAAATGATCATCTGGTTTTTATCCTTCACTTTGTTAACATATTATTGACCAGGGGATTTTTGCAGAAACTAATGCCTGAGGCTGGCAATTTGTTATGTAAGTGAATATTGAGACACCCAAGTTTGAGTAAATATCAACAACTTTTTTTGCACTTAATGTATTTATTTGAAACTTTGTACATGTCTTACTAAAACATTCTAATATTTCATTAGAGTGTGATGGGCAGTATAGCAGGCACCTCTGTGCAGGGGAACAGAACATCTATTACAAATATACCATGTTTCACTGTGCTTTCCCCTGGAAGAGCATACTCTACACTTTCTGGAGGCATTTTTTTAGTCCTATGGGTATTATTTCCTCTAGAATATGTTCTTTTATTTTACCTGATAGTCGACAAGGTGGATGTTTGTGGGGGGCTCTTTTAGAAATGCCACAAGAACGACCAAGTGCGGGACTACATTCACCAGAATGGTGAGTTACCCATTCTCTAGCTACTGCTAACAAAAATTGCTTGTAAGTCATTTTATTCTGTGCATTAAGGCTACAATGAATTTTAAACACATTGAATAAACTACAATTACTCAAATAGAAACCCACTTTCTTATGCTATTTTCGACTTTTCCACAGGATATTGAAGTTTTCCAGATATTGATTGGATTGATCAACTCCTTTCATATATTTATTATACTCTAATATACAAGTGGGCTTAGTTATCTGATGGCCAGTCCTCCTGTCTTCCTTTCTTGTAGCTGCTGTGGAGGCATCGTGAATAGTTGTCACCATGTGGACTAACCTCTTGTCTTTCCATATAAGAAGAATCACTTCTCCCTTCTGTAAGAATGTCCTTTCTCCCCTCTGTAGATTTTTAGATTTCTCCTTTAATTGGTTTGGTAGACCATGATTCTCTCTTATAGTCCCACATACCCTGCTTTTATTTTTCAACAATATTTCAGATGTGGGCACGCTGTTGTAACAATTGTCTTGGTAAATATGATGCCATGAACCAAGATGAGGTTATAGGACCGATCATATTGTTTCTTGCAGTTTCTTTCCTTCACCTGTGTAAATCTCAAGGTTGCATATATATCCAGTTTCACTTTTGCTAACCATCCTGACCAAAATTCCATATTTTGTAAGTTTTCCGGGATTATAGGTTTTGAATCTGAGTCATCCTCTCCACTTTATCATTGCCTCATCAAGTGTTAGCTCTTGTTTGGGTATATAGATTGATTTATTGGTAGAAAATAATCCAAAAGAGGTTTAACTTTTGAAATTCTGTCAACAGGAAGTGAAGCTTCCTAGTTATCGTTAAAGTGAAGAAATGTCATTATTTGTTTGAACCTTCTTCTTGTTACAATCTTTGGAAAGATAGATGTTTCATGTAAGGGATTAGTTGACCAATATTCTTTCCAGTGTGACTTTCTTATTTGTCACATCAAAATTATTAACCCAAGAAACTTCTTCATGTCACTATTGGTTACATCAGTCCATTTTAAAGCCTTATACTTTTTATTTGATTTTTCATTCTGTTGATGATACAAATTTGTTTGAGAAGCAACCAACTTGAAAATGTCGTTACCAAAAATTAATTCTGTTATTTCACTAACATTTTGAGGGTTTTTACGTTCAATAGTTACACCTGACACACCTGTAAAGTCTTCTAATTTTCATGAAATGTTGTCTTCAATCCACTCTTCTGTAGAAGCAAAGGAGCATTCTCCAGCACCGTGAGTTTCATTTTCACTCTCCATATCAGAATCAATCACCAAGGTTTTTGGTCTTTTCGTTGGTCTAATATTCATATTGTCTGAATCAGAACTATATTCTGAAGAACTATCATCTTCTGAGACACTAGTCTATATGTCACTCGGACAATCAGAGAAAGTATCTGCATAAAATTCACTGAAAAATTCTTCTTCACTCAAAATTCCACAATGTATCATTTTTGAAAATATATGGTAATAAACTTGCATTTATAATATGCACAAGGTTGGAACAAAAACCTAACAGCGTGAAGTGTGAATGATAATGACAATCATAAGTTGTATAATGAACCCTTGATCAATTTTAAGTTCTAACTACTTTGCACGGTGATGTTAATTGTATCACTCTCTAAAAACGTATTAATATGTCTCCTGTCAATAATGTGTTAATGTGGCATATCACATTGATTGATTTGTGGCCATTGAAGCATCCTTTCATCCCTGTAATAAATCCCACTTTACTATGTTGTACGATTCCTTTAATATCCTGTTGAATTTGTTTTGCTAATATTTTGTTGAAGATTTTTGCATCTATGTTCATCAGGGATATTGTCCTGTGATTTTCTTTTTTTTGCAGTGCCTTTGTCTGGTTTTGGTAAAGGGTAATGATGGCCTGTAAAGTGAGCATGGATGTATTCCTTACTCTCCTATCTGTTGCAGGAATTTGAGAAGGTTGACATTAGTTCTTCTTTAAATGTTTGGTATAATTCACCAGTGAAGCCATCTGGTCCTGTAATTTTTGTTGTTGTTGTTGGGAGTTTTTCTTTTTTTTTTTCTGATTTAATTTCCTTATTAATAATTGGTCTGTTCAGATTTTCTGTTTCTTCCTGATTCAGTCTTTGGAGGTTTTATGTTTCTAGGAATTTATCCATTTCTTTTAGGTTGTCCACTATGTTTCCTTATAATTGTTCATAGTAGCTGCCTATTATCCTTTCTTTGTATTTGTGTGGTATCAGTTGTAATGTCTCCTCTTTCATTTATAATATATTTATTTGAGTCCTCTCTCTTTTTTCTTGGTAAGTCTAGCTAAAGTTTTGTCCATTTTGTTTATCTGTTAGACAGCTTTTACTTCCATTGATCTAATTTGTTAAGATTCTAAGCATATTAAATTCTAGTTTATTAACACTCATTTTGTATCCTAACTTATGATCTATCCTGAAGAATGTTACATGTGCTCTTGAGAAGAATGTGTATTCTGCTACTGTTGGATACAGTGTTCTGTAACTGTCAAGACTATCTTGTCTAATGTGTCATTTAAGTCCATTGTTTCCTTATTGATTTTTTTGGCTGGATGATCTATCCATTGTTGAGGTTTTTTACTATTATTAGATTATTGTCTATTTTCCCCTTCAGATATGTTAATATTTGCTTTATATATTTAGATGCTTCTATATTAGGGGAATGAATAATTATTAATGTTATATTCTCTTGATGAATTTATCCCTGTATCATTATATAATGACCTTCTTTGTCTCTTGTTGTAATCTGGTTTAAAGTCTGTTTTGCCTGATATAAGTATTGCTACCCCTGCTTTCTTTTGGTTTCCATTTGCATGGAATATATTTTCCATCCCTTCACTTTTAGTCTATATGTGTCCCTAAAGTTGAAGTGTGTCTCTTGTAGGCAGCATATAGTTGGATATTGTTTGTTTGTTTGTTTTTATCCACTCAGCTACTATATTTTTTGATTAGGGAATTGACATTTAAAATAATTATAGATAGGTATGGACTTGCTCTTGACTTTCTTCTGATTTATCTAGTATGATGTTGAGCCCACTATTGATTTTTTTCAGTTCAATTTTTGTTCTGTTTAGCTCTGTGATTTCTGTTTGATATTTTAAAAATATTTTCTATGTTTTCACTGAAATTCTTACTTTATTCATGATTTGCTCTCCTTAACTCAGGGAGCACATTTATGACTGATATTTTGAACCCTCTATCAGATAAGGGACTTATCCCTGTTTTATTAAGATCTGTTTCTGGAGATTTATCTTGTTCTTTTTTTTTTTTGGAGAACATTCCTTTGTGTCTTCATTTTCCTTGGCTCTCTGTTGGTTACTGGGCATTAGATAAAACAATGTCAGTCTTTACGGGGTGGGAGTGATGGTGTCTCATGTAGGGGAGGAACCTTGTCAGTCAGCTCAGCCCAAATACCTACCTGGTTGATTTTCAACCCTTTATAATGGTCTCAGATACATTCTTTGTTCTTAGTGGCCCCCAGTGTCTTGTGTATGCCAGGACCTGTCATTGTCCTGAAGGGGAGAATCACATTCAGTGCCTAGATGCAGACTGATTGGAAGCCAGACCCACAGGCAGCAGCTGGGAAAGTATGCTTAAATGCCTTCCAGGAGGAACTGGGAGATGGGCCTTTTTGCTTGCTCCTATTCTGAGCCTGAGTATATAGCCACGGGGGTGAGGGATGTTCTTGCACCCATTAAGTACTACTTCTTCGTTTGCTATAGTCCTGTGGGTTTCATGAATGGAAGCCCCGTTGGCTATAAGAGCCAACTAATCTGGATTCTCATCTGCAAAAGCTGCAGCACAGATGTGTTATAAACTCCTTCCAGGGAGTTAACAGGTGACAGCCTGCACTACAGGGCGATGGCTGGGGAGGTGTCCGTTGGCTTCCCTGGTCCCTATGAGGATCAAAGCCAGCTTCTAGATGCATGCTAAATTAGAAGCCTGACCCTCAGTCGGCAACTTTTAAAGTATGCAGATAGACCCCTTTCAGGTAAAGGCTGGGAAATGGGTGTTTTTATCTACTCCCTCTGTGCTGAGCCCTGGGGAGATAGCTGGTTAAAAAATCTTTCTTAGTTTGCTATAGTCCTTGAGACTCATGAATGAACACCCTGTTAGATATCAGAGCCCAGAAATCCAGGTATCTGTCCCATGAGTGGCTGTAAACCTGGGGTTTATAACAACAAGTTTGTTTCAGCCTTTCCTATCCATTTTGATGTGGGTATTTTCTTATTCACCCAATGTGTAGGAGTTGTTCGCTGAGTTTCTGGATTTCTCTCAAAGATAATTGTTTGGTGTGTATCTGTACCTTTGATGTGTCCATAAGAGGAAAGTTCAGGAGCCTCGTATGTCACCATCCTGGTTGACCTTTCTCCAAGAAATTCTCAAAATAATTTTCTTTTTTTTTTAACATCTTTATTTGAGTATAATTGCTTTACAATGGTGTGTTAGTTTCTGCTTTATAACAAAGTGAATCAGCTATACGTATACATATTTCCCCATATCTCCTCCCTCTTGTGTCTCCCTCCCACCCTCCCTGTCCCACCCCTCCAGATGATCACAAAGCACCGAGCGATCTCCCTGTGCTATGTGGCTGCTTCCCACTAGCTATCTATTTCACATTTGGTAGTGTATATATGTCCATGCCACTCTCTTACTTCGTCCCAGCTTACCCTTCCCACTCCCCGTGTCCTCAAGTCCATTCTCTACATCTGCATCTTTATTCCTGTCCTGCCCCTAGGTTCTTCGTAACCATTTTTTTTACATTCCATATATATGTGTTAGCATATGGTATCTGTGTTTCTCTTTCTGACTTACTTCACTCTTTATGACAGACTCTAGGTCCATCCACCTCACTACAAATAACTCAATTTCGTTTCTTTTTATGGCTGAGTAATATTCCATTGTATATATGTGCCATATCTTCTTTTTCCATTCATCTGTCTATGGACACTTAGGTTGCTTCCATGTCCTGGCTATTGTAAATAGAACTGCAGTGAACATTGTGGTACATGACTTTTTGAATTATGGTTTTCTCAGGGTATATGCCCAGTAGTGGGATTGCTGGGTCATATGGTAGTTCTATTTTTAGTTTTTTTTTTTAAATTTTTTTAATTTTTGGCTGTGTTGGGTCTTCGTTTCTGTGCGAGGGCTTTCTCCAGTTGCGGAGAGCGGGGACCACTCTTCATCGCGGTGCGCGGGCCTCTCACTATCGCGGCCTCTCTTGTTGCGGAGCAAGGGCTCCAGATGCGCAGGCTCAGTAGCTGTGGCTCATGGGCTTAGTTGCTCCGTAGCATGTGGGATCCTCCCAGACCAGGGCTCGAACCCGTGTCCCCTGCATTGGCAGGCAGACTCTCAACCACTGTGCCACCAGGGAAGCCCCCTATTTTTAGTTTTTTAAGGAACCTCCATATTGTTCTCCATAGTGGCTGTATCAATTTACATTCCCACCAACAGTGCAAGAGGGTTCCCTTTTCTCCACACCCTCTTCAGCATTTATTGTTTTGTAGATTTTTTGATGATGGCCATTCTGACTGGTGTGAGGTGTGATATCTCATTGTAGTTTTAATTTGCATTTCTCTAGTGATTAGTGATGTTGAGCATCCTTTCGTGTGTTTGTTGGCAATCTGTATATCTTCTTTGTAGAAATGTCTATTTAGGTCTTCTGACCATGTTTGGATTGGGTTGTTTGTTTTTTTTGATATTGAGCTGCATGAGCTGCTTGTAATATTTGGAGATTAATCCTTTGTCAATTGCTTTGTTTGCAAATATTTTCTCCCATTCTGAGGTTGTCTTTTCATCTTGTTTATGTTTTCCTTTGCTGTGCAAAAGCTTTTAAGTTTCATTAGGTCCCATTTGTTTATTTTTGTTTTTATTTCCATTTCTCTAGGAGGTGGGTCAAAAAGGATCTTGCTGTGATTTATGTCATAGAGTGTTCTGCCTATGTTTTCCTCTAAGAGTTTTATAGTGTCTGGCCTTCCATTTAGGTCTTTAATCCATTTTGAGTTTATTTTTGTGTGTGGTGTTAGGGAGTGTTCTAATTTCATGCTTTTACATGTAGCTGTCCAGTTTTCCCATTACCACTTATTTAAGAGACTGTCTTTTCTCCATTATATATTCTTGCCTCCTTTATCAAAAATAAGGTGACCATATGTGCATGGGTTTATCTCTGGGCTTTCTATCCTGTTCCATTGATCTATATTCTGTTTTTGTGCCAGTACCATACTGTCTTGATTACTGTAGCTTGGTAGTATAGTCTGAAATCTGGGAGCCTGACTCCTCCACCTCCATTTTTCTTTCTTAAGATTGCTTTGGCTATTCAGGGTCTTTTGTGTTTCCATACGAATTGTGAAATTTTTTGTTCTAGTTCTGTGATAAATGCTGTTGGCAGTTCGATAGGGATTGCACTGAATCTGTAAATTGCTTTCGGTACTATAGTCATTTTCACAATGTTGATTCTTCCAATCCAAGAACATGGTATATCTCTCCATCTATTTGTATCATCTTTAATTTCTTTCATCAGTGTCTTATAGTTTTCTGCATATAGGTCTTTTATCTCCTTAGGTAAGTTTATTCCTAGGTATTGTATTCTCTTTGTTGCAGTGGTAAATTGGAGTGTTTCCTTAATTTCTCTTTCAGATTTTTCATCATTAGTGTATAGGAATGCAAGAGATTTCTGTGCATTAATTTTGTATCCTGCTACTGTACCAAATTCATTGATTAGCTCTAGTAGTATTCTGGTAGCATCTTTGGGACTCTCTATGTATAGTATCCTGACATCTGCAAACAGTGACAGCTTTACTTCTTTCCCGATTTGGATTCCTTTTACTTCTTTTCCTTCTCTGATTGCTGTGGTAAAACTTCCAAAACTATGTTGAATAATAGTGGTGAGAGTGGGCAACCTTGTCTTGTTCCTGATCTTAGAGGAAATGGTTTCAGTTTTTCACCATTGAGAACGATGTTGGCTGTGGGTTTGTCATATATGGCCTTTATTATGTTGAGGTAAGTTCCCTCTATGCCTACCTTCTGTAGGGTTTTTATCATAAATGGGTGTGGAATTTTGTCGAAAGCTTTTTCTGCATCTATAGAAATGATCATATGGTTTTTATTCTTCAATTTGTTAATATAGTGTATCACAGTGATTGATTTGCATATATTGAAGAATCCTTGCATTCCTGGGATAAACCCCACTTGATCATGGTGTATGACCCTTTTAATATGCTGTTGGATTCTGTTTGCTAGTATTTTGCTGAGGATTTTTGCATCTATGTTCATCAGTGATACTCGCCTGTAGTTTTCTTTCTTTGTGACATCTTTGTCTGGTTTTGATATCAGGGTGATGGTGGCCTCGCAGAATGAGTTTGGGAGTGTTCCTCCCTCTGCTATATTTTGGAAGAGTTTGAGAAGGATAGGTGTTAGCTCTTCTCTAAATGTTTGATAGAATTCACCTGTGAAGCCGTCTGGTCCTGGGCTTTTGTTTGTTGGAAGATTTTTAATCACAGTTTCAATTTCAGTGCTTGTGATTGGTCTGTTCATATTTTCTATTTCTTCCTGGTTCAGTCTCAGAAGGTTGTGCTTTTCTAAGAATCTGTCCATTTCTTCCAGGTTGTCCATTTTTTTGGCATATAGTTGCTTGTAGTAATCTCTCATGATCGTTTGTATTTCTGCAGTGTCAGTTGTTACTTCTCCTTTTTCATTTCTTTTTTTTTTTTATTCAAGACCCATTTATTCACTAGTTCTGCCCACATGGAGACACCCTCCTTGGAAAGGCGTTAAATCCTTCCGTTCACTTTAACACCTTGTGCTGAAAACACATGTTCCAAGCTTTCAACTATGAGATCCACATTCTTAAAGCACCAATTCTTAAACCTCATCTAGGTTTCTCCCCTTGGATGGGGAGAGATAACGCAAATACAGCAAAGAACAGCTCAGGACGGTGGGCTCTGCTCACCCAGAAGACTTTGCAGCTCCCCTGACCACCTGGCTGGAGCCAGGATTAGGGCCCTGAGACGAGGGATGCCTGCTGGGCTGCCATCACCGCAGATGGGATGCTGCTGCCTCCAGGCGCCTTCCTGCCGCCACCGCCACTGGCCCCCAACTCCTGTCCTCTTCACTAGGCTTGCTGTCACCATTAGTTTCCCTGGAGTTTGGGGATTCCAAATGGTCTCTGCTCACACTTCTGTATCACGCCTGCTGCCTCAGCAGTGCTGATCCACACCAAGGGGGGAAAAGCACACAGAACTGCTTTTCAACACACCAACGTTCCATACAAAAATTATTTTATGAGCCTGCGGGTTCTTTTTCATCAGAGTACATTCCCAAGGCCATGACTTCCCCTGGCTCTCCACTGCCCTTGCCAGCAGACTGGACGTGCGTAGCCGCTGTGCTGTGAGTTGGGCACACCCCCCTGGCTCCACTCCGGCTCATTTTCCTGGAGGACTGAGGATGGTGCCCTGGGCTCATCAGCAGGATCTGTCCTGAAGCCAGTCCTAGAGTGACAAGAGCCACACATGCAGGTCTGTTCCACTGACCAGCCGTACAGGACCGAGCTGGGCCCACGGACCTTGGTCTGGATTGTGTTGTCTGGTCATTCTTGCCTAGGTTCACAGGCCAACAGCCACTCTCCTTCCTTTCCTGCTCATCACTGCACCAGTGGCTCACTCCTACCTGCTGCCATCACACGCCTGGCAACCTCGCGTTCCAGGGCCAGCAAAGAACTGAGACCCTGGCAGGCCCCTAGTTCCCAGCAGGCAAACTCCCTATTAAACTACTGCTGCCTAGCTGTATTCTTGAGGCTTCAGAGCCCGGAAAGTGCAGAGAGCATAGCAAGCTGTGGCGCCCCCTGTCCTGGACCCTCGATGCTCCGCGGAGGTGCCGGAACTTCACTGCACCCCTCCCCCCAACACAAGCGATCTCTGCGCCCACCTGTCCCATGGACCCGGGTGCACCTCCGGCCACCAGGACCCAGGACGGAGGCACGGGGCTTGGCCAGTGGTGGGCGCTGGGGCCGGCGGGGACCCGGCCTCTGGCCCCGAGACCACAGGGACCCGCCAGGCTCACCTCTGTCCCCGCCACCCGGAAAAGCTCCTTTTTCATTTCTAATTCTATTGATTTGAGTCTTCTCCTTTTTTTTCTTGGTGAGTCTGGTAATGGTTTATCAATTTTGTTTATCTTCTCAAAGAACCAGCTTTTAGTTTTATTGTTCTTTGCTATTGTTTCCTTCATTTCTTTTTCATTTACTTCTGATCTGATCTTTATGATTTCTTTCCTTCTGCTAACTTTGGGGCTTTTTTGTCCTTCTTTCTCTAATTGCTTTAGGTGTAAGGTTAGGTTGTTTATTTGAGATTTTTCTTGTTTCTTGAGGTAGGATTGTATTGCTATAAACTTCCCTCTTAGAACTGCTTTTGCTGCATCCCATAGGTTTTGGGTTGTTGTGTTTTCATTGTCATTTGTTTCTAGGTATTTTTTGATTTCCTCTTTGATTTCTTCAGTGATCTCTTGGTTATTTAGAAGTGTGTTGTTTTGCCTCCATGTATTTGTATTTTTTACAGACAAAATAATTTTCTTAATGTTCCTTCTTTAACTGGAATTTCATACTCTCAAATCCTCCTGTTTTGTTTTTATTTTTGTTTTTGCATCCAGTTTTCCTTGTTACTCATTATAGATTTGTCAGTCTTTCACTTCAGTGGTGCTTTAACTTATATCCTATTACCCAAATCCTGATCTAGAGTAGTTTCTCCCACCTCTTTTCTCTTCCCTGGACTTCTTGCTAGATATGGTAGAAAATTTGATATTTCTGTTGTTCTTGTTGAATATTTTATATTTAGCCATGAAGAGCACAAGAAGTGGAAGTCTTAAGGAAAAATCATCTGGTAATGTTGAGCAGTGGGTGAAATGGTTACACTCAGAGTGACTGATTCCCTGTTTTGTGGTTCTTCGTGTTGTGATAGTAATATCCAAGCCTTGTGGAGAAAGAAAATGTGAAAGGAAGTACATTTTAGAGAAGAAAATGAGATAGAAGTTTGTTAGTATGTAGAAATTATAGTTGAAAAAATAATGAGTCAAAGATGGCTGTAAATCTTTTAGATTGAAGTCAAGGTGTCAAGTGTCTAATAAACAAATCCAGACTTCGTAAGGAGAGATGTTGCTTGAAATAATTGTTGCAATGAGGAGGATGGGACTGTTGAAATAGAGGGAAGAGGACTACTGCATTAGGGAAACACTGGACATAAGCTCTGTGAGGGTCTGAAGAGTTAGGTAAAAAGGGGCTTTATTGTATAGAGGAGAGTGAACAAGGCTAGAAGGAACTGAGAGTGGGGTGAAAGGGTGACATGATTGGATAGTAGATCAAGGAATGTTTTAGTCTGAAGTGAATCTGTTCTTGGAAGAGGCCCTTACGAAGGGTCTGTATGCTGGCTCAGACTGAGGATGGGTCAAAATTCAGGAACCTGGGGAGGAGAGAATCTTAACTAAAGTTTGGTTAATAAGCATTTTATTCTAATGGATCAGTGGGGACCAAGCAGTTCAGCTAATTATTTATGAGGCAATAAATGGAGATTTGGAGGGTCTGTGTCTGGCCTCGTCATAGATTAACAAGGGGAGGCATCCATGAGTCTCATCTACATCACATGGGGAAGGGTGGTTCTGTGCAGTAAGGCATTTCCTGGAACACAAGATCGTGGGAGAATGTCTTGCTAAAGACATAAACAGCGTATGCTGTTTTTTAGCATCACAGGGCTTCGATAAAGTTCAATATGGCCATTGGAAAAACAGGAGAGAGGATCTAAATTAGGACAAAGAGTTCTCGTTTAGTACATTACTAGTGAATTATTTTAATGAATATGTACTATAGATGGTTGATGAAATGAAGCTTCGTTGAGAAGAGAGGGCTAAAAATATCTGAAGCCATTACCCAGGGCCTAAAACAATTTGTACATTTTTTCTTGAATGAGTGAATGAATAAATAAAAATGGGTAATATTATCTATAGTGAGAAATCAGGTCTAGTAATCATCTTATTGACTCTAGAAAGCAAATGTTTTGTTTGGAGTTTTTGTCCATTTGACATTTTTGCTTAGATACTTAATAGACATCTCAAAAGGAATTCTCAATTGTGGTCATTCTATGCACTATCTCTTCCCACTAAAGAAAAGAAGTAAGTATGATTCTCCTCAGTATCAGTAGAAGGGACTGCCATTCACCAGTTTCTGGGTTTTTTTTATGCCCAAAGCTAAGAATTATCCTTGCTTCATTTCTTTTCTACCCCATGTTCAGTCTATCAACAAGTACTTGTGAGGCTATCTTCAAATATGTGCTGAATTTGATTACATCCCCTCAGTTTTTCTGTTACCACCTGAGTTTACACCATCATCTGTTGCCAGCACTACCATAAGAACTAACTGGTTTTTTACTTCCAATTTGGTTCCTTTAGACTCTGTCTTGCACCCAGGAGCCAGAACGATCTTTAAAAAGTTTAATCACATTATCCTGTTTTAAACCAATTTATGACTACCCACTGCTCTCAGAATAAAATTAAAAACCTGTTCTTATGGCCTAGGAAGCTTTACATAATCTCACTGAATAACCATGAGACCTATTGTCTTACATTCTTATTCTTGCTCACTGGACTTTATCTAGTTTGGTTCCTAACTAATCTTCAAAATGTCATACTTATTGCCAGTGTATAGCCTTTAGTCCTGTTCTTCTCTCCGTCTAATAAGTCTTTCTCCAGGTTATCTCATATCCTTTTGTCCATTTTTTTCTCTTATACACAGTTATATACTGATGGTTATTTCACCATTCAGTGAAATTTCCCTTATCCTTTTTTAGTTTTTTAAAGATTTCATCTTTGCCTCATTTTCTCATCTGTAAAATGGAACACAGGGTGCCTACATTAAAATGGTAATTAAATGCAATAAAAAAATGCAATAATAAAAATTGCTTAGGATCTTTCTCAGAACATGATAACATTCATCATTATTGTCATCTTCAACATCATACCTATAGAAAAGTATTTTACTAATTTATACGTATTCTTGAAGTTGTCTCTCCTAGAATAGAATGAAGTCCTATGAGGGCAAAGACTTTGTCTTGTTTACCCTTTATCAAAAGAGCCAAATATAATATCAGGCACACAATGAGGGGTCAGTCAGTAAATTCACTGACTGAATGATTTGTGTATAAGAATTTTAGTCTAAATCATCCCCTCTATATGAATACTTTTAGTTTTCAAGAGGCACAGGTATTGTCATGTCACTCAGGTGGTGGTATTTATTTTAAGAAAATACAGGTGAAGTCAGGGAGAGAGAAAACCACTATATCAAAAGGGCAAGATGTCAAAGAGCACTGGAAAATCATTTATCACCGTTCGGAACATAAAAGTAGCTCCAGTGACCCATAAGCAACTCTAATGACCCGGACAGTAGATATAGTAAGCCAGTAATTTTGTTGATGCCTTTGAATCAGACATCTCTTGCTTTTTGGTCTAGTAACTTGCCACACTCATGACTCTTTCTTCCTTGTCTGCTATTATTTCTACTTTTAGGACTTCTTAACTACTTTTCTCTTTCTACTGTATTATCTATTTAGCTTTGCATTTAAACTCTCCAATATAGATTTGATTGTATAATGATCATCTGTGAGAGATGATGACATCTTTGATTGTCTACTTGATAGCCATCACCCACATTTCTTGCGGACAGTAGCTTTATTTCGTTTGGAAGCCTCTTGTTATTACTCATGATTGCTTTAGTTCAGTCCTGCATGTCTGATTCCCAGTAAAATCAATTGTGAGTGAGAAATCAGGGATTGCCTATAAGAGACCTTCTAAGAAAGGTTTCATTTCCTGATAAAAAAATGAGAATGTCATGAGGAAAAAAACACTTTTGCTCCTATTCCCTTCCATTTTGCCCTGCATACTGTCTTGGAACCACATAATGCCTGAAACTATGACAGCCATCTTAAACTATGAGGTTTCAAGCCTGAGATTTAAAGACAATATGCCGAGGAAGGTGTGGGAGTAATGCTAGATATAGTTGTGTGCTCAGTGCTATTCTTGAGTGGATTACTTGACTCAATATTATTCTTGACTAGTCCCGGAATCACCCATATCCAGACATCTGATTAAATGAATAATCCATTTCCTTGGGGTTCAATCCTCTTTAAGCCATTTTTTTTTACTTTCAGTGGAACAAATCCTGATACACCACCCAATATATAATAACCGTAAGGGACTGATTTCTCTAGGCAAGACACCAAAGCATCATGGAATGCCTTAAATTTTCTAGGAGAGTGCTTGGTCTAGTGTTCTGTGACCATGACAGCAGAGTCACAAGATTCAAAATATGGCCATTAATGTATAAAGGACTGTCTATAACCTCTATTCTCAGAAGATGGGAAGAACAGGGGACTCAAAGATACTCCTTGTATTCGGTTCTAAGGCATTCTGACATATTTTGAAAAGTTGAAGAGCCAACCTTTTATGTAACACCCATAATGGATCACAAAACAGCACAGATGTCTAAAGTACCCCTGACTAAATCTTTGTCCTGTGTTTCCGTGCCTTATGTTCCCTTATTATACATAAAGTTTTATGTAGATCTCCAGTGTGAGAAGATGACTTAGAACTTTTGTCTTATAGAAGAAAGGCAGAATGTTTAATAGACAGGAATTAAGGGGATACAGATTATTGGGTGCAAAATAAATCTGTGTTGTCATGCCAAATACTACAATGCAAATATTAGAACCTAATGTAGGGTGATTAGTGGACAGTGTGTGTATACATTTATAAATGTATGTTTTTCAAACCCAAATCACCAATATATGGCCAGTCATCTATTCTGTATTTAAATATACAAATAGTTCATTAAAGGACTTCAGAATTAGTGGCATGTAAAAAAGACCAGTCACTAGTCTATTCTACTTTTGCATGATTAAAATTGACTTATTGTTCATATTCTCTGATATACTCAGAGTTAATTAAGTGTTCTACCTCTCTTCTTCATAAGTAATAACAAAGAAGCCACTTAAAGGAAATCTGATTATTCTACTAGATAACGCTTCATAATGTAGTTTTTTTGTATGTCTGAATCAAGTGTAGTACTTCTTTGAAAAGAAGAAAATACTCTCAACTGAATTGAATCATTAGCATTTCCAACAATTGTATATTTAAAGTATGTCAGAAAGTGACATACTGTGACTAGTCACAGTCAGTCATGAAGCCACATTATAAAGTGGCCTATCACATTTCAAACCCTTCATTTTGTCATTCTTAGACGTAGTCTTCTTCCCGTAAAAAGAGGAGGTGGGGGAAATATCACTAAAATGACATGTGTATCAGTTAGTGCTGACAGACTGAACCTGTCATCACATTCCCTGCAGTGCTGCAGGCTGCAGAGGGTTTGGTGAAAGACCCACGGTGACAGTGGAAGATTTTATAGACCCAGACTTTCTGTATATTTTAAGTAAATAATTCAAAGTGTTCTGTTATAAACAGCAATTATTAATCTATGTTAAATATTTAAAGAAAGTATCATATAAATATGTACTACATATGATAACTTATTAACACATATCCATAAAGCTTTAGGAAATGGCTAACTCCGGGTCATTTCTAGTCAAGAATAATTTTCAAAACTGAAAACTGAAACCAGGCAGGTAAAGAAAGCTCATCTTTCTCTGATCAATAATTTTCTTTTTGCCTCTACATGCTTGCACCAATAACAGTCTAACAAATTATTATATCATTGTATTTGATTATGTCACACATCTTTCCCCCATTGGATTCTCAACCTATTAGTAAGTTGACCCCAGCACAACAACAAGAGATACTTAAGAAATCTGTTGATTGAATCAATCCTGTTTACTATACCCGTATTAGAAATAAATTTTCCTTAAAATATGTTTTAGCATTTTATGGAATTGTAATATACATATAGACAAGTGAACATGTAAGTGTACAACTTGATGAATTGCCACAAACTAAACATATACATAACATAATAAAATGCAGAAATATTAAATGTACAGCTCAACTTTCATATATGGTTATACATTTGCAATAACCACCAAGATGTAGATACAGAACAGTTTCCACACCACACAAGATTCTTCTTGTTGTCTCCCAGTTAGTACGTCTTCAGAGCTAACCAATTATTCTGACTTGTATATTCATAGATTAAGGGTTTTTTTTTGCTCCATTCTTTTTTTTATTCCATTTTTTTCTTTTCAGTGCTTCTGTTTATATTTTTTTGTATTGATTACCTTATGTTTACTAATTCTGTATTCTGCTGTTAAACTAAGTATTTAATTGTATTTTATAGTTCTAAAATATCCATTTGGATTTTTAAATCTATTTTAATGCTGTGTTGAAATTCTCAGTGTTCATCAGGGTTTTTTTTTCCAGTTTTTTCCTGTATATTTTTTAAAGTATTAATCACAAGTTAAAAAAAAAATATTGTCCAGGTTTTCCCTGCATTTGCTTTTCTTTTTACCTCTCTTTTGATTTTTGGTCAGATTCTTTAACTCTTCACATATATCGTGATTTTTAAAAAAATTATTATTATATGACTAGACAAAGAACTGTAGAAACTGCAAATGATATCCTCTACTAGGGAGAGTTTTCCTTTGAGACTGAGGGTCTGCTCACTTTGATTCAATCAGAGCTGGGTTGCTAATTTAGTAAGACCCAGCTCATCTTGTTCGGATTATCGCTCCTGGTATTTTTAAGACCCCTAGTGGGTCTCTGTCACCTTAGACCTAAGAGACTACAGTAGTTTCAGTTCTGCCCTTGAAGATTTTATGCTTAGCTTTTTATCCTTCAGGCCCATGCGTCTTCAAGAGTCATAAAGGGAAATTTTATTTTATTTTTCTTGGTAGGTTCCTTCCTTCTACTAGAACTTTGTCTGTTAAGTGCTGTTAGACGGTGGGAGATTTCACTCCACTTTGCCACCTCAGCCCACCAGTCTCCCTAGTTGCCCCCAGAAGTCATGGTTAGAACCAGCTCTGAATTTGGGTCTCTGCTTGCTTGCAATCCATCATACCAGCCCTACCCAACTGCCAAAACCTCATTTTTTTTTTTTCCCCCGACAGTAAAGTCTCTCTGCATGGCCCAAACTAGATCCTCAGCCTATGCTCAGAAAAGGCAAATGACTCCCCATTTTAAGTTCATCTGGTCCTCATCTACTCCACAGTTCTTCAGTTTCTTAAAATAAGTTTTAAAGCGTATTTATTTGTCTTTTGAAGCAGTTGCATTGAGAGTATTGGCCAGCATGAACTTTGACAACTTTCACAATGATAATGATAACTTTCCATGTAAAGTTTTATACTATAATAGATATCTTTTTCCTTCTGACCTCCCACTTAAGCCCTTACCTGCTCAGAGTGCAGTTTAAGAAATATAACCTTTAGAAAGATTACAGAAGTAGTGAGTTGTTAATGCACTTGTGTGTGTATGTGTGCATGTATGTGTATGAAAATGATTGGAAAATAAAGATCCAACAACTTACCAGCTATCACCATTTGAAGATGTTCCAAAAGCATGCCAAATTCAGTGCATCAAAATTAAAGTCTTCTTCATCCTCACCATCCACTTCCCCTATAACTTTTGCTTCTCTTCCATCTTTATTGAACAGTGCCCATTGTAGCTATGTAAAGCTAGAAACTTGGGAGATTATCTCTTTTACCTCTCACATGAAATTTATAAATCAGTCCTGAGATGCTCTTGGCTAAAATTGTCCCTCTGTTCCTCCATTAGGGCTTAATCCAAGCTCATTTTCCGTCTTGTCTTCATTACAACAACCTCCCAATGAGTACCCTATTCTACTTTGATCTCCTTCTAGTCATTCTTTCCCATTATTGCCAGTTATATTTCTAAGATTAAAAAATTGTCACTTTTTGATTTAAACTTTTCTCTATAAATTTATGTTTGTAGGTACAAATACATTAACTTAATACGTGAGGCGTTTCATAATCTGATACCCACCTACTCTCCATTGTCTCCCTCTTGCCTTATATACCTTATGTACTCCTCACTCCAGAATGTAATGATGCCTGCAAGTTTCCCAAATGCATAATGACTCTACCACCTCTTCCCTCTACCTGGAATACATTTAAAATTTTCGTATCTGAATAATACCTACTATCCCTTCAAAAGCACCCCCACATACTTGTTGATCCCTCCTGAGTGATAACAGACTCTCCTTTGCTGAACTTCCCAAATACCCCCATGCATACCACTGTCAAGGCTCTTATCATTTTAGATCTTTCCATTAAGTGTTTCTCCTACTACCTTGTAAATACTTTGAGAGCAAGAGCATTATTTATTTGACTTTATATTCTTGAACCCTATCACAATAACTATTACAGAGTATTTAAGTTTGTTAAGAGGAATAAGATTATACTGATGAATAATCTGCAAATTGGTATATTGTGCCTTTATCTTTTCTTCATATTACTGTTTTAAATCAATAATCTAGGCATATTACTGTCAAGAGGAGAACTTACTATGTGAACAACCTATCTATTCTTTTTGTTTATCTTTGAGTTATTCATTTTGCTTTTAACTATTTTCCTTTCCTCAAGATAGTTTTAAGATGTTTTGGTGTACTATATTTGTTTTTTTCAAAAACTTTTAAAGATCAATATTCCTTAAGTAAGACAATTGTTAAATAAACTCTTTGATTAAGAACCACATAGTTTTTATTATTTCATTTTATATCAGTGTCATTTATTGATAAAAACTGGTCAGTTTTAGGGAGGATATTTATCAAGAACATCTTATTTCTGCAACATTTTATAACAGATTAGCACATGTTTTCCAAGTGATAACCTGTAATTGGAATTAAACAGGTTTTGATTTTAGCCATAAAATTTACGACATAATCAATGTGAAATCTTCATAATTAAAAAAAAATTGTTAGGTTTTCTCCTGACCACAATTTTAATCCTTTATAAAAGTTGACATGAATTATGCTTAGCTTTTTTTAGCAAAAGATAAAATTCATCTTATTGCATCCTTACTCCTTGACTTTTCACTGAATTAAATATTAGAAGCTGGTGACAAACTAAACTGATGCCATCTGCTCTGATGCCAGAATTTCAAAATTGTGACAACAATGTCATATCACATTATAAAGATTGATAGATTTGGGGAAAATTAAATAGCGTAAAAAGATATGTTGAAACAATTAGTAAATGTGTTAGCGAATATTTTTAAAATGTGAAAGGTAAATGGATCTTGGCTTTAAGTATGATACAGTTTTAATTTCTTGATTTTCTCTTCAATGAAAACACAAATGTGTTCATGTTTTATTGCAGTAGTATTTTAATCAAAATAAAATGTTTCTCTATGGCAATAGATTTGTTCTCTATATATAGCCTTCTATGTGATATGATTTCAGGCCCTACATCTCAATAATATTTGGTCCACAGAAGGGAACAGACCTGGATTTAAGCTTTATGGCCGTAAAGGAAAAACAAACAAACAAAGAAACAAAAAAGACTTGTACCAGTTAAAGTAAAGATTATTACTGATAAATATTACTATTATTATTTTTTTAATGTTTTGGCCATGTTATGTGGCATGTGGGATCTTAATTCCCCGACCAGGGATCGAATCCTCACCCCCTGCATTGGAAGCGCAGGGTCTTAACCACTGTACTGCCAGGGAAGTCCCCTGATAAATATTATAATGTTGTATAAATGAAGGACTGTAGCATGTACTAAGAGATACTGTGCAAGTATGGTCACTCATGGTTCATTGGTCTTAACTTCAGAGGCACTCTCGTACCCAACACGTAACATGAATAAGACAGAGTGTTTAATGCCAAATCACATATAAAATCACAGAGTGAAAAAGTCAACTTTGAAATAGACATTGATTAGTATATCAAAAAATGAAATACAGGAAGTAGATTCTTCAGGTCTGTAGTTGCCAATGATACAGGATATCTGTATAGGATTTGATGAACCTGCAAAGTCATTGTTCATTTTAAAATGCATGTAGATCAATGTAGATCACTTTTTATGAAATCATTTTAATTATTTAATGTTAATATTTTAATAAACTATATTGTAAACTGAAATTACAATAATCTGTATTTAGCATTTAATATTTTACTATACAAAATGTAAAGTATTATATTTCCCATAGGGTTATACTGATAACATAGTACTACACTGTATATTAGCTAACCCAGAAAAAAGAACCCACAGCTGATTAACAAATTTTTGAGAGAAATAAATGGTGCTGGTTTTGTCACTAAGCTTGGGGGAGGAATATTTATACAATAAAAGTTAACTGATATAATTGAGATTAAAAACAGATTAATCACAATAAAATGTAATCAAATTATGAAATAATTTCCATAAACAACATGTACCAATAAATTTGAAGACAGATAAAATGAAAACATTCCTAGAAAATATAAAGTACCAAACTCTCATAAAGGAAATAGAAATATTTAAAAGCCTATAATGGGTCAATAAATACAAATCAACCTAGGCCAAGATGATTGTAAACCTGAGCTCTATGAAATGTCAAGTAAATTTGTTCCAGAAAGTACAAAAATCGCAAAACTCAACTATTCATTTTATACAGTAAGTATAATCTTGACACTATAACCAGACAAATATAGTATGAGGGGAAAAAAACTGATTTCCTTTATTAATATAAATGAAAAAAATCCAAATATAAATTAAAAAATTTTACGTCATGATCAAGTAGGATTTATCCCAGGAACTGAAAAAATAGTTTTATAAATTATTCATATAAATGTGGCTATATATAATTATGTTTATGTAGTCTCACTAATGTAAGCATATCAGTTCTCTGAAGGAGGAAAAAAATCACATCATAATCTCAATATTTGTAGAGAAATATCATCTGAAAATTTTCAAAATGAAATTAAGATTAAAAATTCTAAAACTATAAGGTGGAGAACAGATTTTCCTACTGTACAACAAAACTCAATTATTGGGGATAACATAGACGCATTTTAGTTAAGACCAGGAATAAAACATGGATTCCCACTGCCTGTGAGCTATTCTTTATAATATTGGATGTCCTGTTTAACACTTTAATTAAAGAGAAATATAAATTATTACATTAGTTTCCCAGGGCTGCCATATCAAAGTGGCACCACAAACTAGGTGGCATAAACAATAAAAGGTTATTGTTTGACCATTCTGGAGGCTAGAAGTCTTAGATCAAGGTGTTGGCAAGGTTAATTCCTCCTGAGGGCAGTGAGGAAAAATCTATTCCATTTCTCTGCACAAGATTTTGGTGGAAGTCTTTGGCATTTCTTGGCTTGTAGAAGTATCACCCTTTCGCCCTTTACCTGCACATAGTGTTCAACTGGGTGTCTGTCTCCAAATTTCCTCTTTTTACAAGGACACCAGCCATTTTGGATTAGGACCTAATGACCTCATCTTAACTAATTACATCTGTAAAGACCCTGTTTCCAAGTAAGGTCACATTCTGAGGTAGTGGGGTTTAACATTTAAATTTGGGGGGGGGACACAGTTCAACTCATAACAATGCTATAAATTTTATATATAAAAGAAATAACAGATCTATATATAGAATAAGAGAGTTCTCTAAGTTTGCCAGATTTCAGGTGTTATCATCTAGGTACCATAGTTTGACACAAGGATATAAGTTGATACTTGTTCTGGGAGGTACGGCCCAGGGAAGGAAAGATGAAGAGAAATGGAAGTGAGGCAAGAAAAATTGTGAATCATTGCTTTTTCATTTTTCTTTCACAAGAAGTGACAAAAAGAGAGGGCAGTTTGGACATTGGGTGTTTGCTCAGCATGGTGGGATTTTGTAGAAACTTTGCAGGTGGAAGTTTATCTTGGTGCATTCCACCCAAGAGATAAAAGAGGTGGGATTTTCTTACTAGTTACCTCTCATCTGAGGTATCCCACTGATCAATGTTCAGCCTTTGGAAGCAGAGTTTTTCGCAGTTCTGATTTGCGTATCTGGCAAAACAGCTATTTTATATAACAATAATCTGATATGATAGTCCTTCTTTAGGCAACAAGATTATAATTAGATTCATTTATTAAAATGGGTAAATACTCCAGTTGCAAGGTTTAAATTATCGTATTCACTGTATAAATGTTATTTAAATTTGTATTCTCCATGCATTTTATGCTATTTCATATGCTAGTATTCTAATATTGCTAGAACATTATAAAACCATAATAAAGATTTATTTTAAACTTCTATTTGTGAAAACCATACTGAATAGTTATTAAACCTGAAAAAAAGTAATCTCCTCTTATAATCTCCCCTTGTGGTGTGAATTAGCTTTTTAACCATTGCTAAAAAACTTTCTGATACTATATTTTTAATTCTTTAATTATTAGAGAATCTTCTCTGAGTGGGATGCCAATGAGAGATATTCTTTGGACTGTGTTGGTAATAGGCAAAGAAATAATATCACGGGTGTTTAGGCCAAGGCTGCTTTACTATTGTATTATAAATTACTTTTTTAGTTGTCATTAGATACTCCCTTTACCTATTAACATTAAAAAATTTCTAGAAATACTAAATTGTACAACCACTGATTCTTTTTGTAAACAATATTACCAGTATGAATAGAGAAAAAACAATAGTAATGTTGTTTTAATATTGAAAGCAATATTACCAGTGAGCATCTAGTTCAAAGAGGGATTTCTAAATATACTACTGTATTCCTCAAACTACATCCTATTGTTTTAAATATGTTATACATAATCCTCATGCTTCTTTAAATATTCATATCTAAGGAGAGAGAGATTTTAAAAGGAATAATTGATATATCCTGCATCATTCGTCAGGTATTTTTGATAGGGGTATTATTTTGAAAATGTCTAAGCATTCCTTTAACCTTTAATCTGCTGTAGTCTTTTTTATGACACCTGTTATCATCTTGCAGTTATTACCTAAAATAAAACAAACACTTAAATGAAATAGTGTGCATACTTTGAGTCTGATCTGTCTATTGCCAAAAGCAGTGGTCCAAAGTGATCAGTTTCTTTAGTTCTTTGTTTCCAGAAAACATAAAGATACAAGATGAAGCTGTGTTTCAATTAAATATCAAAGAAAATCAAAGTCATTAGATTAGTGTAGGCCACACAGGGTTCTTATGAAGAAACTTTTGAAAAGAGTGTCATGATAAATCACCTAAAATATATTGACTTTGCCAGCCTTAGTCCACATGGCAGATCTTCCATTCTGCAACCAGACTGTTTCATGCAGAGATTAACCCAGTGATCCTGCACTTGAAAGAGAATGCTCTAGGACTTAATTTATATTCAAGCCTCACTGTTCTTTGGGGAAAGGCTAGGTAATCCATACAAATTGCCAAGTGATCAAACCAAGAGCAGAAATGTAAATGACAAAACTGTCACTGATTTAACTATTTCTGGAAACAAAACTAAAGGGAAATTGGTTAAAATAAATATGCTACTGTGAGCGCTTTAAAAAAATTATGACTGAAAAGAATACAACATTCTCATGAAAACATGGAAATCTTTGGCTGTTAACTAATATTTCCTGGCCATAGCCACTGACTAGAAGGCTGCCCAATATTTAACGTTTGTAATTAGGGTTAAATGTTTATATATTTATTAAAAAACTGCAGTCTATTGTTTTTAAAACACTGTATGGGAAAAAACTTTCCTTAATAAAACAATGAAAAAACGATAGCATATTGTATCAATATGAAATGTATGACTTCATTAAATGAAACTCCTTTATAACAGGTCTATAAATAATTATATTGTATCTATTTAATATACAAAATACATAGATACAGGGAAATAATTATCCAATTTTATAAAATGATATCTTGAAGCATGTAAAGTTGAAATTATATGAATTATATAAAATGAAAAAAGTAGTTGATGTTGAAAATCTTAGTATGTGAATAGATTGCCATATCTCCAAATACATATGTAAACAAAACACTTCTCTTTTTTCTAAATAGCACTTTTATGTGACATATACTTCAATTCTAAAATTTCTCATTAAAAAACACATTCTGTCATTCATAAACTTTGAGAACACATGTGCCAGGTATATCTGAATGTTTCAAAATTATAGAAAATGAATGGGATACTCCATTAATAAGCCTAAAATGTAGTGGGACAGATTTTCACGTGATGATCCACAATCAAAGGAATGATCAGATAATTGGTATCAAAAGGGTATAAACAATGTGGTAATAGTAATGGTGAGTAGAATTCCAGGCTGAGGGAATGCTGCACAGAGAAAGGAAAGCTATTCTTACATTCCGGATATAAGGGTAGCTGGAGACTAGAGTGTAAGTTTGTGTTTGTATCTATGTATACATAAATGTGTCATATGTGTCTATGGAAGTGGAATTGTAATGGCCTATGGAGTTAAAACATATAATTGAAGTTGTGGTTACTTTCTGTAAACCAGCTCCTACAAAAAGCATGCCAAGTTGCCATCCTCATCACATTACAGCTATACCACATTGAACAATAGATTCTCATGTCTGCTGAACAACATGGATCCTGCTTTGCTATGTTAGCCACATCTCCATTTTCTCAGAAGCTGTGTCTGAACAATTCTTCCAAAGGTGCCATGACTAGTTTGTGTATGGATAGGAGATAAACACAGTAGAATGATAGGTCACTCTTTCTTGTTCTTTGCATCTGTAAGTCATCTGTCTGTACGTAACAGGCCAAGGCCAGAGCTTCTCATGTTCACCAACTGGTAGACATCCAGACAATTGTTAAAACAAATTAGATGGAAATAAGGCTGTGGTATTTGAAATGGAAAACTAGATAATTTTCTTGATATCTCTATTATTATATAAAGTTCTAAAAAAATTCTTAAATATCACGTATTTACCTGGTTACTAATAGAATGAATTTAGAGTATTACAAGATTCATGGGATCTAAGTGTGTTTGTTTTATTGTGGAAATGTAGAGGAAGAACATTTAAGTTCAGCAGAAATTAGTAAATTATAGTTCTCCAAGGCATAACCTCATTCCCTACCACTGAAGAAGTTCTGATAAAAGTAAGAAGCTTGATCCTTTTTCTGTCATTACCATCTCTTTCAGTCCTGCCTTAATGAATTTTTGCATAGGCTTTTCTTCTCTCAGACATTTACTGATTATATTTTGTAATCTCCTAATTACATGATTTTGCTTGAGAAAAATATTTTAAAATTTGGATTTAAACAATTATGAATTAACAGATTTGATATTATTTCAAGCTTTGTATAGATTGTATCTGTATGTTACATTTTACAATCTGCTATATAGGGTGTATATGAAAGAAATCCTTGCTTCTACTAGAGTTGCCCACACGATAAGCAATTGAGTCACAAATCAATGTTTCCATGTTTCTAACTCTGAGCATCTACCCTTGAGCCTCACAGTCAAAACTACAAATACTCATTAGGTTCTCCAGTCTTTTGAAACAAGAGTGGTTTGATCATTCATTAAAAAACAGTTTAGTAGCTTATTGTGAGATAGGCACTGTTCAGGCTAATGGGGAGCTAGAAATAAATGGGATATGCAATAGCTCTGTCCTTACCAAACTTACCTTCTATTAAGGGGAAGAAATCGATTTCCCTTATGTTCTTCCTACACTATTGTGGTGTCTGTGGGGGTATACCTCTGTGTAGACATAGAGAGATGGATAGACAGATTGATTGAAATAATGTCCAGTTTCTGTAGGCTGTTTCATCCAATAATATTTCAATAGGACATTTTGGATTATGTAACATAAATTGTGGAGCCTATTTTAAACTACCGTTTGCTTGCTTTATTTGTAACGTCTCCCTGTCTCAATCTGTGCTGCATGGTTATTTTGTCATACCTCAGCTGCTCTGCTCTGCTGCTGTCTATATTCTTGGGTCCCTAAGTTTCTCCCACATTGACATCAACTCAGTTGCCCTTGAAAGGCCACAGCCTTCCTATCACCTCTCAACATTATTTACATTCACTTGCCATCAAAAAAGTATTTTTCAACTGGTCTATATAGGTTGTCATTCCTCTCAGACTAATGTTTAGACACTATCAAAATTCTTTGTCTTTTTAGCTCTCAGTAGTGTGGAACTAAGACTTATTGATCTTCAGATTGCGATCTTGTCCAGTTTAATTTGTGTTTATTCACTAAAAAAGTGAAATTAAGATCAATTACTTTGGAAAATTAATATAAGCCCCCAGCTATATAATTATAGAAACATTTGAAACATGTCAATTTCTGAAATCATCTACTGAAAATGTGAAAATAATGTGCAACCCTACTATGCTTACAAGAAAAAGACATACATAAACCCTTTAAGTCCCTCAAAATGAGAAGCAAACCCTTCAAAATTATATCAGTAAAATTTGTAACTTCTCATGGTGTGTTTAAAAACAGATAGAAATTCAGATAGTTTTGTTAGTTTTTGTAGTATTGTATATGTGTTGAATTAATTAAAACAAAATTATGAATAATATGTATAAAATGAAACACAGTGGTAAATATTGATTTATAAGGAACCTAATGTTAAGGCTAAGATCTATTGTTTATAAATAATTCAAACAACCAATGTTGCCATCACTGTTGTTGTCTCTAAATGTAATTGAAGGTCAGATGGTAATACAGATTGAGTTACTTGTTATCTTATGTATTTCTGTCCTTTCCTTCACATTTAAGATTTTACCAAGATAGAAACCATGACAGATTTAGTCACATTTCTATACACTGTACTTAGCATGGTGTCTGAGTCCATGAAAGGAGCTCAGTAGATATTCAGTAAATGAATGACAAAATAAATAAATTTGGTTATGTTTGTAAAATAAAATATAATCAATATAAATTTGGAGCATTTATATAAAAATATGAAAAGAAGAAGTATAGGTACGTGGTGTTATGTCAATGGTTTTATTGAGAATTCACTGTGCAGTTGCTTTCTAGAGAAACTCAGGGTACAAAATGTTTAGGTACATAATTTGGTTAGAAGCAGACACTCATTCCAGAGTCTCATAGAGACCTTTTATCTAAAGTCATAACATATAAACAAATGGGAAATAAACCCCTGGTGCTATTTGTGTATAAAGTGAAGTAACTCACCTGACACTGAAACAGATGCAGGGCATGAGCAGAAAGGAGGTAGCTTATGTGACTATGTGTCTGTCAGTCTGTGGGAGGCACTAGGAAGGTAAATAAAAGATAATAAAGTTGCTTGCTTACTCACATCCTTGGTGTCACTTGTAGTTAAACAAGTTTAATTTTCATTTCTTTAACAAAGGGGTTCATGTTTGGTCAAAGAGAAAAAAAGGTAAATTGCTAATAAAACTCTACATTCTAGAATCTTTTGTACATATTCATAATCACTGAGCAAAATTATCTAAGGACAAGGATTTTACTAATTGTGTACCTGAAAAACAAGTCATCAGTAAACAGACAATGACTGAAAAGAGGCATTTTTCCTTCTTTATTAGCTATGGATTAAGCTGTAGATTGATATGGAGGCAGAGATTATTATCAATTAAATACTGAACAATGACTGAAGAAGACTCTTATGTTTTCCAGATGATGATCCTTACCACACAATTTTTGAAAATATGTAGGCAATTTTTATTTAACATCAATTCATTAAATATCATTTGTGCATGAAGATGTTGATGTCACAAAAGGGCCTAGAAAAGACAAATATTTAATAAGAGTTTATTCCAATCTTGAAATTTCTGAATAGAGCAATAAGAATAAGCATGCACTCAGGAACTTTAATGCATAATGATGTGTTATTTGACATTCAAGAATCCATTGAACCCATGAATCAAGAAGTCATTTTCATGACTAGCTTAATAATTTTCTTTGAACTGCATGACTATTTTTAAGCAATTACAAAACCCAGGGAGCAGAATAGCAGAAAATTATCAAAAAATTAGAAAAGACTTTATATTAAGGTAGGTTATAATCTAAATAATACCATTTTTAAAAAAAAAACTTTGGTCCTTCAAAGTAAGACTTCTACAACTTGTGGCAGATGTCTAAAAGTCTATTAAGCTGGAGTGATAGTTTTCTTCTCAAAGTATTCACTCTACATCAGGAGATAAATCATTGATATATGATATATGCACTTAAAGAAACTAAAGGAAGACTTGACTGAAAATAAGGAATTAGGGTCCTCACAGGTGAATGGGATTTCCCAGGTAGAATGTGTAGAGCTGGAAGAGAGGAAGCAGAGAGCTGAGGAACCTCAACACGGGATGACCACAATAAACTGATTTGGCCACATTAAATTACTGACAAAATTCATATATACATTTGTTCAAATCACAATTCTGCTCCCCCCAAATAATAATACTCACTTTATATTAAGATGAATGCTGCTATTAAATGCACATCTATGATGTGTAAATACAAGATTAGGTGTTAATGTTAGTTAATGTTGTTCATTTACAGAAACAACAAACACTTCAAAGTATTCTTGTTACAAAAGTTGATCAGACCTTAATGATTTATGTATGGCATGAGTACTAATATAATCTTTTGCTATATTTAAGAGTTTACCTTTTTCTTTTTTTTTTTTACCTTTTTCTTAATATCTATTGAACTAATCACCAAATTTGAATTTTACTTAAAATAATTGTTTTATTAGAAATAATAAAGTAACTTAAAATATAACTCAGAAACATTTAATAATCTCTATTATATGTTTAAAAACTATATATTAAGAGTCATGAATAAAATGGCATATGTGATACATATGCAATGCGTAGTTACTTTTTTCTAAATATGGAAACTAACTTATTACTCTATAATCATTGCTTTTTGGAAGAAAGGGTTTTACAATTGAATACAATTTCATTAAAAGCAGGAAGTATGTAATTTGTCATCATTCAATTGAGAAATTCCAATTAAAGCCAAAAGTCAGTAATTAAAAATCTATTTTAGTTTCAGTAAGAGTTAGTAGCCTAATGTTGCTGATTCATTGTGTGTTTGGTTTTAATTTAAAATTTATTCCCTTAAATTATATATTTTGCACTTACACTATAGTTTTCCACCAGATCCATTTTAGATCATTTTGAGGAGTACATTCTACCGGTGTTTGTGGTCATTGGCTACATATTTCCAGTTCTTCTCCCTTCTAGTCACGTTAGATGTGCATTTTTTTGACTTTCTTTTTTTTTTTTTTTAACATCTTTATTGGAGTATAATTGCTTTACAGTGGTGTGTTAGTTTCTGCTTTAAAAAAAAGTGCATCTGCTATACGTATACATATATCCCCATATCTCTTCCCTCTTGCGTCTCCCTCCCTCCCACCCTCCCTATCCCACCCCTCTAGGTGGTCACAAAGCACCGAGCTGATCTCCCTGTGCTATGCGGCTGCTTCCCACTAGCTATCTATTTTACATTTGATAGTGTATATATGTCCATGCCACTCTCTCACCCTGTCACATCTTACCCCTCCCCCTCCCCATATCCTCAAGTCCATTCTCTAGTAGGTCTGTGTCTTTATTCCCGTCTTGCCACTAGGTTCTTCATGACCTTTTTTTTTTTTTTTTATTCCATACATATGTATTAGCATACGGTTTTGCTTCACTCTGTATGACAGACTGTAGGTCCATCCACCTCACTACAAATAACTCAATTTCATTTCGTTTTATGGCTGAGTAATATTCCATTGTATATATATGCCACATCTTCTTTATCCATTCATCTGTCGATGGGCACTTAGGTTGCTTCCATGTCCTGGCTATTGTAAATAGAGCTGCAATGAACATTGTGGTACATAACTCTTTTTGAATTATGGTTTTCTCAGAGTATATGCCGAGTAGTGGCATTGCTGGGTCATATGGTAGTTCTATTTTTAGTTTTTTAAGGAACCTCCATACTGTTCTCCATAGTGGCTGTATCAATTTACATTCCCACCAACAGTGCAAGAGGGTCCCCTTTTCTCCACACACTCTCCAGCATTTATTGTTTGTAGATTTTTTGATGATGGCCATTCTGACTGGTGTGAGATGATATCTCATTGTAGTTTTGATTTGCATTTCTCTAATGATTAATGATGTTGAGCATTCTTTTATGTGTTTGTTGGCAATCTGTATATCTTCTTTGGAGAAATGTCTGTTTAGGTCTTCTGCCCATTTTTGGATTGGGTTTGTTTTTTGATATAGAGCTGCATGAGCTGCTTGTAAATTTTGGAGATTAATACTTTGTCAGTTGCTTCGTTTGCAAATATATTCTCCCATTCTGAGGGTTGTCTTTTGGTCTTGTTTATGTTTTCCTTTGCTGTGCAAAAGCTTTTAAGTTTCATTAGATCCCATTTGTTTATTTTTGTTTTTATTTCCATTTCTCTAGGAGGTAGGTCAAAAAGGATCTTTCTGTGATTTATGTCATAGAGTGTTCTGCCTATGTTTTCCTCTAAGAGTTTTATAGTGTCTGGCCTTACATTTAGGTTGTTAATCCATTTTGAGTTCATTTTTGTGTATGGTGTTAGGGAGTGTTCTAATTTCATGCTTTTACATGTAGCTGTCCAGTTTTCCTAGCACCACTTATTGAAGAGACTGTCTTTTCTCCATTGTATATTCTTCCCTCATTTATCAAAAATAAGGTGACCATATGTGCATGGGTTTATCTCTGGGCTTTCTATCCTGTTCCATCGATCTATATTTCTGTTTTTGTGCCAGTACCAAACTGTCTTGATTACTGTAGCTTTGTAGTATAGTCTGAAGTCAGGGAGCCTGATTTCTCCAGCTCCATTTTTCTTTCTCAAGATTGCTGTGGCAATTCGGGGTCTTTTGTGTCTCCATACAAATTGTGAACTTTTTTGTTCTTGTTCTGTGAAAACTGCCATTGGTAGTTTGATAGGGATTGCATTGAATCTGTAGATTGCTTTGGATAGTATAGTCATTTTCACAATGTTGATTTTTCCAATCCAAGAACATGGTATATCTCTCCGTCTATTGGTATCATCTTTAATTTCTTTCATCAGTGTCTTATAGTTTTCTGCATACAGGTCTTTTGTGTCCTTAGGTAGGTAAATTCCTAGGTATTTTATTTTTTTTGTTGCAGTGGTAAATGGGAGTGTTTTCTTAATTTCACTTTCAGATTTTCATCATTAGTGTATAGGAATGGAAGAGATTACTGTGCATTAATTTTGTATCCTGCTACTTTACCAAATTCATTGATTAGCTCTAGTAGTTTTCTGGTAGCATCTTTAGGATTCTCTATGTAGAGTATCATGTCATTTGCAAACAGTGACAGCTTTACCTTTTCTTTTCTGATTTGGATTCCTTTTATTTCTTTTTCTTCTCTGATGGCTGTGGCTAAAACTTCCAAAACAATGTTGAATAATAGTGGTGAGAGTGGGCAACTTTGTCTTGTTCCTGATCTTAGTGGAAATGGTTTCAGTTTGTCACCATTGAGGACGATGTTGGCTGTGGGTTTGTCATATATGGCCTTTATTATGTTGAGGTAAGTTCCCTCTATGCCTACTTTCTGGAAGGTTTTTATCTTAAATGGGTGTTGAATTTTGTCGAAAGCTTTTTCTATATCTATTGAGATGATCATGTGGTTTTTATTCTTCAATTTGTTAATATGGTGTGTCACATTGATTGATTTGCATATACTGAAGAATCCTTGGATTCCTGGGATAAACCCCATTTGATCATGGTGTATGATCCTTTTAATGTGCTGTTGGATTCTGTTTGCTAGTATTTTGTTGAGAATTTTTGCATCAGTGTTCATCAGTGATTCTAGCCTGTAGTTTTCTTTCTTTGTGACATCTTTGTCTGGTTTTGGTATCAGGGTGATGGTGGCCTCGTAGAATGAGTTTGGGAGTGTTCCTCCCTCTGCTATATTTTGGAAGAGTTTGAGAAGGATAGGTGTTAGCTCTTCTCTAAATGTTTGATAGAATTCGCCTGTGAAGCCATGTGGTCCTGGGCTTGTGTTTGTTGGAAGATTTTAAACCACAGTTTCAATATCAGTGCTTGTGATTGGTCTGTGTATATTTTCTATTTCTGCCTGGTTCAGTCTCGGAAGGTTGTGCTTTTCTAAGAATTTGTCCATTTCTTCCGGGTTGTCCATTTTTTTGGCATATAGTTACTTGTAGTAATAATCTCTCATGATCCTTTGTATTTCTGCAGTGTCAGTTGTTACTTCCCCTTATTTATTTCTAATTCTTCTGATTTGAGTCTTCTCCCTTTTTTTCCAGATGAGTCTGGCTAATGGTTTATCAATTTTGTTTATCTTCTCAAAGAACCAGCTTTTAGTTTTATTGTTCTTTGCTGTTTTTTCCTTCATTTCTTTTTCATTTATTTCTGATCTGATCTTTATGATTTCTTTCCTTCTGCTAACTTTGGGGGTTTTTTGTTCTTCTTTCTCTAATTGCTTTAGGTGTAAGGTTAGGTTGTTTATTTGAGATGTTTCTTGTTTCTTGAGATAGGATTGTATTGCTATAAACTTCCCTCTTTAAACTGCTTTTGCTGCATCCCATAGGTTTTGGGTCGTCGTGTTTTCATTGTCATTTGTTCCTAGGTATTTTTTGATTTCCTCTTTGATTTCTTCAGTGATCTCTTAGGTATTAAGTTGTGTATTATTTAGTCTCCATGTGTTTGTATGTTTTACAGATTTTTTCCTGTTATTGATACCTAGTTTCATAGCATTGTGGTTGGAAAAGATACTTGATAATGATTTCAATTTTCTTAAATTTACTAAGTTTTGATTTGTGACCCAAGATATGATCTATCCTAAAGAATGTTCCATAAGCACTTGAGAAGAAATTGTATTCTGTGGTTTTTGGATGGAATGTCCTATAAATATCAATTAAGTCCCTCTTGTTTAATGTATCATTTAAAGCTTGTGTTTCCTTATTTATTTTCATTTTGGATGTTCTGTCCATTGGTGAAAGTGGGGTGTTAAATCCCCTACTATGATTGTGTTACTGTCGATTTCCCCTTTTATGGCTGCTAGTATTTGCCTTATGTATGGAGGTGCCCCTATGTTGGTTGCATAAATATTTACAATTGTTATATTCTTCTTGGATCGATCCCTTGATCATTATGTACTGTCCTTCTTTGTCTCTTGTAATAGTCTTTGTTTTAAAGTCTATTTTGTCTGATAGGAGAATTGCTACTCCAGCTTTCTTTTGATTTCCATTTGCATGAAAGATCTTTCTGAACCTCTCACTTTCAGTCTGTATGTGTCCCTAGGTCTGAAGTAGGTCTTTTGTAGACAGCATATATACAGCTGTTGTTTTTGTATCCGTTCAGCCAATCTGTGTCTTTCAGTTGGAGCATTTAATCCATTTACATTTAAGGTAATTATTGATATGTATGTTCCTATTACCATTTTCTAAATTGTTTTGTGTTTGTTATTGTAGGTCTTTTCCTTCTTCTGTGTTTCCTGCCTAGAGAAGTTCCTTTAGCGTTTGTTGTCGAGCTTGTTTGGTGGTGCTGAAATCTCTTAGCTTTTGCTTGTCTGTAAAGGTTTTAATTTCTCCGTCAAATCTGAATGAGATCCTTGCTGGGTAATGTAATCTTGGTTGTAGGTTTTTCCCTTTCATCTCTTTAAATATGTCCTGCCACTGCCTTCTCTCTTGCAGAGTTTCTGCTGAAAGATCAGCTGTTAACCGTATGCGGAGTCCCTTGTATGTTTTTTGTCATTTTTCCCTTGCTGCTTTTAATATTTTTTCTTTGTATTTAATTTTTGATACTTTGATTAATATTTGTTTTGGCGTGTTTCTCCTTGGATTTATCCTGTATGGGACTCAATGTGCTTCCTGTACTTGATTAACTATTTCCTTTCCCATATTAAGGAAGTTTTCAAATATAATCTTTTCAAATACTTTCTCAGTCCCTTTCTTTTTCTCTTTTTCTTCTGGGACCCCTGTAATTCGAATTGAGTTACAATTCAAATTGTGAGTGTAATGTTGTCGCAGAGATCTCTGAGGCTGTCCTCAATTCTTTTCATTCTTTTTTCTTTATTCTGCTCTGCAGTGGTTATTTCCACTAGTTTATCTTCCGAGTCCCTTATCTGTTCTTCTTTCTCAGTTATTCTGCTATTGATTCCTTCTCGAGAATTTTTAATTTCATTTATTGTATTGTTCATCATTTCTTGTTTGCTCTTTAGTTCTTCTAGGTCCTTGTTAAACGTTTCTTGTATTTTTTCCGTTCTATTTCCAGGATTTTGGATCATCTTTACTATCATTATTCTGAATTCTTTTTCAGGTAGACTGCCTATTTCCTCTTCATTTTTTAGGTCTGGTGGGTTTCTACCTTGCTCCTTCATCTGCTGTATGTTTCTCTGTCTTCTTATTTTGCTTAACTTACTGTGTTTGGGGTCTCCTTTTTGCAGGCTGCAGGTTCGTAGTTCCCATTGTTTTTGGAGTTTGCCCCCAGTGGATAAGGTTGGTTCAGTGGGTTGTGTAGGTCTCCTGTTGGAGGGGACTAGTTCCTGTGTTTTGGCGGAGGAGGCTGGATCTTGTCTTTCTGGTGGACAGGTCCCCGTCTGGTGGTGTGTTTTGGGGTGTCTGTGACCTTATTATGATTTTAGGTAGCCTCTCTGCTAATGGGTGGGGTTGTGTTCCTGTCTTGCTAGTTGTTTGGCGTAGGGTGTCCAGCACTGTAGCTTGCTGGTCATTGAGTGGAGCTGGGTCTTGGTGTTGAGATGGAGATCTCTGGGAGATTTTCGCCATTTGATATTATGTGGATTTGGGGTGTCTCTGGTAGACCAGTGTCCTGAACTCGGCTCTCCCACCTCAGAGGCACAGCCCTGACACCTGGCCGGAGCACCAAGAACCTTTTATCCACACGGCTCAGAATAAAAGGGAGAAATAAAGAAAGAAACAAATAAAATAAAGTGAAATAAAATAGTTATTAAAACAAAAAATAAAATTAATTATTAAAAAATTTACAAAGTAATCAAAAAAAAAAAAAGAAGAGAGCAACCAAACCAAAAAACAAATCCATCTATGATAACAAGTGCTTAATACTATACTAAAAACAACAACAACAACAACAAAAAATACCATACAGACCTTCGGACAAATGGTAAAAGCAAAACTATACAGACAAAATCACACACAGAAGCATACACATACACACTTACAAAAAGAGAAAAAGGGAAAAAAAAAATATATCGTTGCTCCCCAAGTCCACCTCCTCAATTTGGGATGATCCCTTGTGTATTCAGGTATTCCACAGATGTAGGGTACATCACGTTGATTGTGGAGATTTAATCCACTGCTCCTGAGGCTGCTGGGAGAGATTTCCCTTTCTCTTCTTTGTTTGCACAGCTACTGGGGTTCAGCTTTGGATTTGACCCCCTACTCTGCATGTAGGTCACCTGAGGGCGTCTGTTCCCGCTAAGACAGGACGGGGTTAAAGGAGCATCTGATTTGGGGGCTCTGGCTCACTCAGGCGGGGGGGAGGTAGGATACGGAATGTAGGGTGAGCCTATGGTCGGCGGCAGAGGCTGGCGTGATGTTTCGACAGCCTGAGGCACGCTGTGTGTTCTCCCGGGGAAGTTATTCCTGGATCACGGGACCCTGGCAGTGGCGGGCTGCACAGGCTCCCGGTAGGGGCGGTGTGGAGAGTGACCTGTGCTCGCACACAGGCTTCTTGGTGGCTGCAGCAGCAGCCTTAGCGTCTCATGCGCGTCTCGGGGGTCCGCGCTGATAGCCACGGCTCGTGCCCGTCTCTGGAGCTCCTTTAAGCGGCGCTCTTAATCCCCTCTCCTCGCCCACCATGAAACAAAGAAGCACAAAAATGTCTCTTGCCTCTTCGGCAGCTCCAGACCTTTTTCCGGACTGCCTCCCGGCTAGCTGTGGCGCACTAGCCCCTTCAGGCTGTGTTCACGCCGCCAACCCCAGTCCTCACCCTGGGATCCGACAGAAGCTTGAGCCTCAGCTCCCAGCCCCCGCCCGCCCCGGCGGGTGAGCAGACAAGCCTCTCGGGCTGGTGAGTGCTGGTCGGCACCGATCCTCTGTGCGGGAACCTCTCCGCCTTGCCCTCAGCACCCCTGTTGCTGCGCTCTCCTCCGTGGCTCCGAAGCTTCCCCTTTCTGCCACCTGCAGTCTGCACCTGCGAAGGGCCTTCCTAGTGTGTGGAAACCTTTCCTCCTTCATAGCTCCCTCACACTGCAGGTCCCATCCCTATTCTTTTGTCTATGTAATTTCTTTTTTCTTTTGGCCTACCCAGGTACGTGGGGAGTTTCTTGGGAGCTCTGAGATCTTCTGCCAGCCTTCAGTAGGTGTTCTGTATGGGTTGTTCCACATGTAGATGTATTTCTGATGTATTTGTGGGGAGGAAGGTGATCTCAACATTTTATTCTTCTGCCATCTTGAAGTTCCTCTCTACCTGACTTTCTTATATAGTAACTATGTGATTGATTTTGGCTAATGAGGATGTTACTTCCAGACTGAGCATTTAATTATTATATTCTGATTCTTTCCAAAACATCCTTCTTTCCTCTGCTATGGCAACTAGCAGTGTTTAAGACTGTGCCTACTCCATCATCCTGAGAGAATTCTCTCTCCATCTTTGATGAGTAAAGTGTGACCAAGAAATAAGTTTCTGTTATGTGAGTGATAAAGATTTTGAATTTTTTTGTTACTATAGCATGATTCAGCCGATCCTTATGATATAGAATTTGGTACCTAGATAGGGGAATACTACCATAATAAAATCAATTTTAAACCATGTGGTAAGCAGGGCAAAAGCTATAATTAGAGGACTGGAGAAAGGAATTTCTAATGCAGTGGCAAAACATTTGGCAAATTTGTTGCCTGCAGTGATGTTAAAAAGAAATAATATGCTTAAAGAGTTATATTCCAAAAGAAGAGGTTAGAAAATAGAGTGCTAGCAGCCTTTGGTCGTTACTATTGTCTACATTTACAAAGTACTAAAGGAAGAGACAAATATGAAATAATTGGCTGTTGTAACAAAGAAAAATGAAAAGAAATAGAGGGTTCAGAGATTTGGCGACTTAAGTGAGTTAGAAGAGGCAACTGCTCTCATCTCCAATGCATAAAATGTAAAACTGAGAAGGTTCTGATCAACAAAGTCTGCTTGGAACCTATCCTTTTGCATAATTGAAATCACTAGTCACATTCACACTCATATACCCACTACTAAAACCTCTTAATTTTTTGAGGTGATGCCCAGGAAATTCTTTCAGAGGAAGGAATTACAGCTTTCCTTTTAAAAACTGATAGTCCCAATGTGCCATATATTTTTTTCCAAGTTATACAGAGGCATGCCTCCAAAAAAATAAAAATACTCTGCGAAATTGTTACCACGTAAAACTGACTAGAAGCTAATCTAGTAGGAAGTTGCCTAAGCTAGTGGAAAGCACCATAAAAAAAATCCGTAAATGGGGATTAGGACAGTTTGTGACTTAAAATCTAATCGTTGGCTCAACTTCTGGATATGATACCCAGCATTCATTTAGGGGGTAACATCTATCTCCCCGACTTCCTTGACCCTGGCTTGATGCAGGAACAGGATGGTACTTTGGTACTTTTGTTTCCCTTGAAAGGTGAGGGAAGAGTAACACATTTTGAGTGTGGGAAGGAGGGTGAGTGGATCTTTTGACAGCCAGAAGGAGAACTATAATATTTATTTATACTGTTTACCAATTATTTCTTTTCCCTTTCCCTTTTGGGATTTCATTTTGGGGTCTGCTTGTGGTTGAATGGGAACATTTGAGTAGTTCTGGCCTATGGTTTATATATAAGCATAAGTGATGCATGACATTCTCATGGCAGGAATTTATTTAAACTAAAGATCTCTGGAATAACATTTCCTCTGGAACGGCATCCAACAACATTTGATGGAGGCTTCTCTATCAATTTTGTTTTTGGATGGATGATTAGGAGTCTGCCCATCCTCCACCCATTACTGACTTTCAGTGGATACAAAGTAAAAAGAAGAAATACACTTTTGTTGTTTTATACTATTGAGACTGGGGAGTATTTATAAGTGAACATGGTCAAGCCTTTGGTGAGTGACACAGGGAAGTATGTTAGTTTGATGAATTCTCCATTCCCAATGAAATCAACCTTTCAAAGGCCCAAGTAGAGCATGAAAATTAAGGCCTTATATAATAACAAATGATTGCAGTACTTACCATATTGTTGAAGAGAAAATGGATTAGGGTAATAGGTTTCCTTATGTTGTGTTCTCAGATATGGTGTAGTGGCTTATTATGGGTGAGAGGTCAAATGTTTCTTGTGGTATTACTACAAAGGAAAGCTTTAGTTGACTCCAGAATTTGTAGACTGGGAGAACCAGGATCCCTACATTATTTGTGACAGAATAGTTAGTTTCTGAGCAATAACCTCCTTGTACAGTAACTGTGCCTGGCATCTGTACTCTAGGCTTCCCATATCATGATTGGAGAGGCTTTTTTTTTTTTTTAATCCAAAGTATTTAGTAAATTACAGAGTATAAACTTAGAGTTGTCATAGACCTAGGATAAGATTAACTATAGATCTAGAAGTACACTGGTGAGGTAAATAGTTTAATCTTTAATAAAAGCTTTTAAGTCAGAAAGTAAATTTAAATGCCAAGAAAATTGTTCTAAAGTCACAGGCATATTACTATAAAAATTTCCTACTTCTCAGGTATAACTTCTAATAGATAAAAAATCCTCTTATAGACTAATAGGAAATTACAGGAGTTTGACCAAATTAAAATATCATTCTTACTCATGGTGATATGGCCTTTGTTGCAACCTATTTAAAAAGAAAGTAAAATAAAAAAGGAAAAGAAGCCTGAGTCTGATGAGAAAGGTAGCCTATTTCACTTTCACCCTTTACTCTGCTTGAGGAATAAAATAGCAAGGAAGTTGAAATTGCAAAGTGAGAAGAAGGATAGGATGCTGGATCATTTTGGAACATTTTGAAAGAGCAAAAAGTCAGATTGCCTTTTCTGCCATTTTTGCTTGAGGAAACATCCTTTCTTGTTAGGCCACTGTGCATAGTGCTGGACAAGTTTAGGCTAATGGTGTTCATTCCCATCTGGGCCATCATTACTACAGCAGTGCTGATAGAGGAAATGGACAACAAGTTCTCTTAAGCTGAAGATATTTTAACTTCCTTTCAAAAATACTTTGTATAAACTCCTACATGGTTTTAAACAGCAACAGTATGAATCATGAGTTTATTTGATATGAATTCAAGAAATTACAAAAACACTATTTTAAATAAATTTTTAGGGCCCTAGAGTAAAACTCTTAGCTAACCTGATGGTGTTCCACCTTTACATGAACAGATCACATTTTGCCAAATAAATGAAGAAATGTGAAAGGGTCAAGAGATTTTTCTGTATAGAATGTTTGGTGAAGGGCTCTAATGATAGCGATTACTGAAGAGAAAATTCCTGCAAGGCAGGAGATTACTTGTCTTCAGTACCAAGATTTCTGTTAGGTTTTATAAGTAAGTAAGTAAATAAACACACAAAATCATCCTTTCAGGCTGTAAAAAGGATAAAATTCAAAGCAGAAATGATAAAGGCACACTACCTGTGGGTATTTAGAATTGGTAATCATTCAGGTGAGGAAAAAAGAGCTTTGGTACCTGAAGATAATTTAAAACTCTGAAGACCAAATACTGCACATGTGAAACTTGCTTAAATTTTAACAACAACAAAAACAAAGTAAAAACTTTGGCCTGAGAAACAGTCAGCAGGACTGTCTCAGGAGTCAAGGTTCCTCTTTAGAGAAACAGAAGTGGTCGGGTTAGCCTTGAAATGATTTGGCTTTTAACACAAAGATGAAATATAACCTTTGATTTCTAAATCTCCTAGCTACCTGGATAGAAAATTAATGTATTGTGCTATTTGAGCAATTTTTTTCTGAAATGTATTCCACTGAATATAATGACATTGTTAGGATTTATTTTGATTCTTTGATTAAAAATAGGCATGCATAATTCTTATGGATTATTGTTATACAGCTGAACACATCAGTGACACATATAAAATGCCGGTTGATATATTTGGGATAACCTTATTTTTTTATACTTAATTTCTCCAGGAAATAATTCTTTACAAATATGTGAAAAACTTAATTTCCAGAATAAAATATGCCTTGCTTTGTGGGCAAAGACTATATTTATCTTGGTTTTTATTGGTCTGATCAAGGTCATATGTGTTCAGGACAGTAGCCTGTCAAATATAGATGTTAGGCTCTCTCTGATTGAAGCTAGACTTGTTAGAATGTTCATCCAGTAAATACTTTTAGCTTCATAAAATCATTCTTTTAAATTTTATTTGGAGGCCCTCTCCTAATTTTCAATTTAAAGTATACTAATATATTTTGGCTAGTTCAGAAACAGAATTAAGATGTGTCAGTTAACTCATCCATTCAAAAATTGCTTATTGAGAATTAGGCATTATGCTAGATTCTAGGAAAATCATTCTTAATACAATAGACATGGAACCTGGATTCTAGGAGCATCATTCTCAAATAAAAAGACACAACTTACAGTCCAATTGTGGAAACAGGCAAATAATAATAATAATAATCACGCAAATATATATTTACTTGTGATAGGTGCTAAGAGCCATGTTACAGAAAACTTGCGTGTTAAAGATTTATTCAGAGACATTTCATTTATGCTGGAAATCTGAGTACAGACTTTTTTGACAACAAAATGTGGAGTATACCAGAAAAAGAGAGCAGCATATATCAAGCGCTCATGTAGAAAGAACATTGAAGGATATAATTGAAGCATAGTTAGTGAAGGAAGAATGGTACAAGCTGAATTTGGAATTAGGCAGGTGCTTAGTTATACAGAACCTTGACCAAAAAACAAAACAAGAATATATACATAAAAACACACACAAATGTCAGGATAGTATGAAGCTGAGGACATTTGTGTGTGTATGTATTTGTTTAAATTATAGGTAGAGCCTAGATTTCTACTAACGTTGACATTAGTCCAAAAAGTCTGGGTTTTTGGAAATCAAATAAATCATGACAATGTTATAGAAAAGTCTGTTTGCTTTGTTAGTAAAATGGAGAGAGAAAGAAGTGGAATTTGTATGCAGCTACTTCAGAGAAGTTCAGAATGTTTTCTATTTTCTTCATGCTGGGAATGAGAGGAAAAATACATGAGAAAATATTTTCTTACAGAGTGTTAGGTTCCTTTCTACCCCAACTCAATTCATGAAATAGGGAGAGCTGAAGGACTCACTTCTCTTCAGAACAGGTTATGACCATGTAAATATCTTCAACTGGTAGGGAAAACAAAGATTTAATTCTAGGTTTCTACTTAGATGTATATATACCTCTAGGTTAAGTAGAACTCTGTGAGTGAGTGTGTGTGTGTGTGTGTGTGTGTGTGTGTGTGTATTTGGGGAAACAAAGACCTCTGCCTCTATAGGCGTACTTCATTTTATTGCCCTTCACTTTATCGTGCTTTGCAGATATTGCATTTTTAAATTGAAATTTTGTGACAACTTTACATAGAGCAAGTCTATTTGTATCATTTTTCCAACATCATTTATTCACCTCATCTCTCTGTCTCACATTTTGGTAATTCTTGCACTATTTCAAACTTTATTATATATATATTTGTCATGGTGATCTGTGATTAATGATCTTTGATGTTACTATTGTAATTGGACGGCTCTCATTAAAGACTGCAAACTTAATACATGTTTTGTGTGTTTTGACTGCTCCACTGACTGGCTGTTCCCCCATCTCTCTCCCTCTCTTTGCCTTTCATATTCCCTGACGCAAAACAGTATTGAAATAAGGCCAATTAATAAGCCTACAATGGCCTCTAAGGGTTCAAGTGAAAGGAAGAGTAGCATGTCTCTCACTTTAAATCAGAAGCTAGAAATGATTAAGCTTAGTGAGGAAGGCGTGTCGAAACCTGAGACAGACTGAAAGCTAGGCCTCTTTTGCCAGAGGTAGCCAAATTGTGAATGCAGAGGAAAAGTTCATGAAGTTAAAAGTGCTACTCCAGTGAACGCAAATGATAAGAAAGCGAAACGGCCTTCTTGCTGATATGGAGGAAGCTTTAGTTATTTGGATAGAAGATCAGACCATCCACAACATTCCCTTCAGCTATAGCCTAATCCATAACAAGGCCCTAACTCTCTTCAATTTGATGAAGGCTGAGAGAGGTGAGGAAGCTGTAGGAGAAAAGTTTGAAGCTAGCAGATATGGGTTCATGAAATTTAAGGAAAGACGCCATCTCCAAAACACAAAAGTGCAAGGTGAAGCAACAAGTGCTGATGTAGAAGCTGCAGCAAATTATCCAGAAGATCTAGCTGAGATAATTAATTCAGGTGGCTACACTAAACAACAGATTTTCAGTGTAGACGAAACAGCCTTCTATTAGAAGAAGGTGCCATCTAGGACTTCGACAGCTAGAGAGGAGAAGTCAACGTCTGCCTTCAAAGCTTCAAAGAACAGGCTGACTTTCTTGTTAGGGGCTAATGCAGCTGGTGACTTTAAGTTGAAGTTAGTGCTCATTTACCATTTTGAAAATCTGAAGCATTACACTAAATTGACTCTGCACATGCTCTATAATTAGAACAACAAAGCCTGAATGGCAACACATGTGTGTACAGCATGGTTTACTATTTTTAGCCCATTGTTGAGACCTACTGCTCAGAAATAGAGATTCTTTTCAAAATATTACTGCTCATTGACAGTGCACTTGGTCACTCAAGAGCTCTGATGGAGATGTACAAGGAGATTAATGTTGTTTTTATGCCTGCTAACACAACATCCATCCTGCAGCCCAGAGATCAAAGAGTAATTTGGACTTTTAAGTCTTACTATTAAAGAAATACATTTCATAAGGCTATAGCTGCCATAGATAGTGATTCCTCTGATGGATCTGGGCAAAGTAGATTGAAAACCTTCTGGAAAGGATTCGCCATTCTAGATGACATTAAGGACATTTATGACTCATGAGGTCAGAATATCAACATAAACAGGAGTTTGGAAGAAGTTGATTCCAACCCTAATGGATGACTTTGAGGGGTTCAAGACTTCAGTGGAGAAAGTAGCTGCAGATGTGGTAGAAATAGCAAGAAAACCGGAATTAGAAGTGGAGCCTGAAGATGTGACTGAATTGCCACAATCTCATGATAAAACTTGAATGGATGAGGAGTTGCTTCTTATGGATGAGCAAAGAAAGTAGTTTCTTGAGATCGAATCTAACTCCTGGTGAAGATGCTGTGAAGATTGCTGAAATGACAACAAAGGATTTAGAATAATTGATAAAGCATGGACAGGCTTTGAGGGGGTTGACTCCAATTTTGAAAGTTTTTGTTTTTGTAGCAAACGCTATGTGTCTTATCTCCACTTAAAATTCAAGCTCATAGAAATTGGGATCTATATTCTGCTTATAAATGTGAATCATATTACACATCTAATAGGTGCTTAATAATGAACAATCAAGAAATAGGGAATAACCCCAATATTTGTCTGTGACTGCTTAGTCATTCTAGGTCATCTCAGGTGATGAAATAAGATGCAAACAAATGAGTTTTATATAGTTTAAATACCATGACTTTACAAAAGCATGCATAGCATAACCTGCCAGAATTTCATATATCTTGAAAAATCAGGTCAACTGATACTTATTTTAAAATACTACAAAATATAAGCTCTCAGTGAACAGAATTTCAGAAATGTTCATTTTGATTGGGCACAGGGAAGAAAGGGCATAACTTGGAAACAAAACCTGCAGTTGAGGTTAAACGTGACTATTCCATAAGTAAATGCCTATTTTGTACTATTTTATCTATTCTGGATGTGGAAGCTGTGAGTTTTAAGTCAGGTTAAAAAAAAAAAAAAAAAAAAAAACCAAACAAGCAAAAAAAAAAAAAAACAAAGAAAAGAGAAAGAAAGATATTTGTTAAAAAGAAAAAAAATCTAGGCCACATTTGGCTTTAAAAGCTTCTTTGCTCATTTTTTGACTGTTGGCCTAAATTTAAAAAGTCAAATTTCAAATAAAATAGTTTTTTTTGTATCAGTTTTTGGACTACAGATGAGGATAGAAAATAATAAATATTTTGGCATTTATGTCTTCAAGTGTCTATTTTATCTCTATTGCTCACACTCAAATCTTAAAATCATGTGTCTAACAGTAGTTCAACATTTTTGATCTAGAATTTGTAATTCATTTATTTAATAACCATTTATTGATTCTATATTAAAGCCTTACTCTACGTGAGGCTTGAGAGTGGGGCTAAAATCTATTTCATCTTAATTAAATCTTCAGTACCTTAGCTTAGTAGAGAGGGATCCTCAACATATATATACTGAATGAATCTAAATATTATTATACTAAATATTATTTCCTTTTATTAATAAAAGATGCTGTGTAATGTCTTCATTGTCAGTAGGAAAGAACTGAAGACCTTACACATTAAGTACTTTACCAAAGGTAACTTAAATGAAATTAACTGATTAATATTATTAAAAAGTGAAGAGTTTATCAGGATTTAGGCATAGGTGAACCTAAAGGCTCAAATTTGGTTGTCAGGCTCTGTCTCTGGATTGATTAGATAGCATCTTGCTACAAGGTAGGAAGATGGCTGTCACACACACAGACACACACATAAGCACATACACAGACACACACCTTTCTTTGCAAGCATACATAATCAAAGAGCATTCATGCCTAATTTATATATTGTATGATATCTAAGAATTGAGGTGCTTGGCTTCATATTCAAGCACCTAATTTTTCTAGCTGTAAGACTTTGAGCTAGTTTTAAAAAATTGATCTGAGGCTTTGTTTAAGCATCTGCAAGAATGGGAATAATAATGATATCTACCTCATAGAATTGCCTGAAGGACAAAATGAAATGATCTAACTTGAAAGGCAGGTATCATGCCTGGCAAATAGTAGTTATTCAGTAAATGATAATTGTTATTAATATCATTATTGTTATGATACTTCCACACATAGTAAAAAATGCCCTCACCAATGCCCAAGGTAGACAACCCTATATCTCATCATCTGCTAAATTCCAAATTGATGTCATGGGGCAAATGTTCTCTGAATCTAGAATGCTCAATCAGTATGGCTTCCTCAAATCAGGTATGGATGTTGTTTATCATGGTCCAGAAACCTTTGGCTAAATAATAAACTTAACTACTCATAATACCTCCAATATATGATCATGGGGAAACAGCAACAGAACAGACAGGTGGGGTAATTAGAGTATCAAATACCATTTGAAGGTGAATAGAAGACATACAGCATGCAAAATCCAGTGTTCAACAGCATATGTCATGTTTATCTGGAATGGGATATCAGCTATTAGCTGTCTTGACCATGGCATGAATTCTTGGTTCTATATATGTTTATCTCTATTTCTGTTCTCTGAAAGGATTTATTTTGCTCAATTTATCTATGACCATATCTAAGAGAAGGGAAGCGGGGCCTATAACCCTTTGACAGAACTCTTCTTATTCTTGTGTGTTTAAGAACTGGGAATTTCATTAGGGGTGAGCTATACTAGGCCCATGTTTCCAGGTTAAAGTATCTCTGGAACTATAACTCCCTTAAAACTCTCTATAATGCCACTCATTTTAATTACTGGAAACTCCAGGAACTACAAACACAAATCTCAAATCTTGACAATAGTCCTTGTTCTAAAATCTGCTTTGCCCAATAGTGATATAGATACTTTATCCTTTTTTTTTAAATAAATGTTTTCATGTTATACCTTTTTTCATCTTTTAATATTTAGCCTAACTGCAAGCTTATATTTAATATGGATTTATTGTAGGCAGCATATAGTTGGATCTTCATTTTTAAATAAAAATTTTCAATCTCTGCTTTTGAATTGAAGTGTTTATACAATTTAATCTGATTGATTTGGTTGGATTTAATTCTATATCTCACTAAATATTATTTTCCTATCCACTTTTTAGTGCTTTTCTGCTTTTTTCCTACCTTAATTTGGACTAATTATTTTTATGATTCTGTTTATCTCAGATATTGCTTATTAGCTACAACTTCTTTTGTACTTTGTTTTTGGTGGTTGCATCAGGGTCTGTAATGTACGTCATGGACTTACCACAATTTACTTTCAAGTAATACTATACCACTTCAATTATAGTGTAAGGACTTTACAACACTGTATTTCCATTTTCCCCTCCCATCCTTTGTGCTATTTTTATTATATGTTTTATTTCTACATATGTCATATACCTCCAAAAGACACTCTATCCAGTTAATTACATTTCGAAAGAGATTTAAAAAATGACAAAAATATATTTATCACCTATTTATTATTTCCAGTGTTATTCACTGAATTTAAATCTAAATTTCTGTTATTATTTTTCTTCTGCAAAAATCCTTTCTTTAAAATTTGTTTTGTAGTGCATATTTGCTGGTAAGTTCTATTAGTGTTTGACTATCTGAAAAAACGTATTTCTTATTTATTGAAAATATTGATTTATAAATGCATAAAATAAATGTTTAAGTATATAGTCTGATAGGTATTGACATATGTTTACAATCTAGGTAATGGACTTTTCCATCAACCCCAAATTTTCTCAAATTCCTTCCTACTGCTATTTACCACCCATTCTGATCACCAGCAACCATTAATCTACTTTCAGTTGCTATGGATTAGATTGCATTTTCTACAGTTTTATATAAATGGGTTCTTACAGTATGTACTCTATCTGGCATCTTCAGCTCAGCATAATTACTTTGAAATTCATCCATTTTATTGCATACAGCAAACTGCTGAGCATTTCATTCCATCAAGGAGTGGAAGGACTGAATGGTAGAGTTGGTGTGTATTTAACTGTTAAGAAACTGTCAAATTATTTACCACTGCAACAGAAGGATGTGAGACTTCAAGTTGCTTTACAGTCTTGGTAACACTTGGTATGTTCAGTCTTTTTAGTCTTAGAACTAATAGGTTTGTAGGGATATCTCACTGCAGTTTTACAGCTAATAATGTGGAACATCTTTTAGTGTTCTTATTTGCCATCCATATGTTGATTTGATTAAATGTTTATTTAAGTTATTTTGCCCACTTGTAATTGGCTTGTATGCTTCCTTTTTATTGACTTTTTGAGTTCTGTATGTATTTTGAATATATGACCTTTATAAGATATGTGATTTGAATATATTTTCTCCCAGTTTGTGCCTTGTTTTTTCATTCTCAACATTATCATTTAAAGAGTAGAAGTTCTTAATTCAGATAAACTTCAGTGTATTGATTTTGTCTCTTATAAATTATGCTTTTGGTGTTGTATCTAAGAAATCTTTGCCTAACCAAAGTTCACTAACTCTTTTTTCTATATTTTCTTCTAGAAGTTTTATAGTTTTGGGTTTTACATTTAAGTGTATGAGCCATTTGATTTAATTTTTATAAATGTGAAGTGTAGATACAAGTTCATTTCTTTTTTTCATGTGAATTTCCAAAAATGCAGGCACTATTTATTGAAAAGACAATTATTTTTTTACTGATCTTCCTTTGTGTCTTTGTTAAAAATTAAATAAGTACATATGTGTAGATCTATTTATTTACTTCCTGTTATTCTATTTATCTATCTATTTGATACCTAATCCACATTTTCATAATTTCTATAGCTATAATGTAGGTAGTGTAAGTTCTCCAACTTTATTCTTCTTTCTAAAAAAAATTTGCTATTCTAGGTCCTTTCAGTTTCTGTATAAATTTTAGAAGTAACTTGTTAATCTCTACAAAGAAGCCTGCTGAGACTTTGATCTGAATTGCATTGGGTTTGGGGATAATTGATCCTTTAACAATATTGAGTTTTCTTATCCATAAACATGGTATATTTATTTATGTAGATCTGTAAAAAATATTTTCTGTATATTTTGTAGCTTTCAGTATATAGAGCTGCACATTTTTGTTAGGTTTTCCCTTAAATATCCTATATATTTGATGCTAATGTTGAGTATTTCTTTAAAATTTTCAATTTCTTATTGATTATTGATAGGATATAGGTAGGTTATGAAAATATTATATAATTTATATAATGATCTTGTGTTCTGCTGTGCTCGTCTGACTTATTAATTCTAATAGCTTTTTGTAGATGCCAAAAGATTTTTGACATAGATGATATTGTCATGATCTTGTCATCTGTGAGTAAAGGTAGCTTACTTCTTTTTATGGATTTGTGTACTTTTGTCTTTTCTAATATGTGTGTTTGCTGCTATGTATTTTGTTTTAAACACTGCTTTAGCTGCACCCCTCAAATTTGATAAGTTGTTTATTTTCATTCAATTAAAATTACTTTGTATTTTTTTATTCTAAGTTTTTCTTTGACCTGTGGTTATTTAGAAGTATATTATTTCATTTGCAAGTACGTGGGAGATATTTCAGAAATCTTTCAATTATTTATTTCAAATCTAATTACAGTTTGGTTGGAGAATGTACCTTTTATGATTTTTCATTTTTTAAAAATTTATTGACTTTTGCTTTATTTTATATGTTGGTATCTATTAATTTTTACATGTATTTTTCACATAACAAAATTTACCATCTTATCCATTTTTTAAAAACTTATTTATTATTTATTTATTTATTCTTTGGCTACGTTGGGTCTTCATTGCTGCACTCAGGCTTTCTCTAGTTGCAGCAAGTGGGGGCTATTGTTTGTTGCGGTGCGCAGGCTTCTCATTGCAGTGGCTTTTCTCATTGTGAAGCACAGGCTCTAGGCATGCGGGCTTCAGTAGTTGTGGCTCATGGGCTCTAGAGCGCAGGCTCAGTAGTTGTGGTGCACAGGGTTAGTTGCTCCGCAGCACATGGGATCTTCCTGGACCAGGGCTCGAACCCATGTCCCCTGCATTGGCAGGCAGATTCTTAACCACTGTGCCACCAGAGAAGTCCCCCATCTTATCCATTTTTAATTTTACTGTTCAATAGTATTAAGTATATTCATGCTGTTGTGCAATCAATCTCCAGAACTTTTTCATCTTGCAGAACTGAAGCTGTATATACATTAAGCAACAATACACCATCCCCTACCAAAACTTGGTAACCAACGTTCTACTTTTGTCTCTATGAATTTGATTACTCTATGTACCTCATATAAGTGGAACCATACAGTATTTGTCCTTTTGTGACTGGCTTATTTTCCTTAGTATAATGTCCATAATCTGCTTCTTTTTTGAGACTGAATAACGTTCCATTTTATGTATATACCACATTTTGTTTATCCATTTATCCATAAATGGACATGTGGGTCCCTTCTACCTTTAGGCTATTATGAATGCTGCTTTGAAGGTGGGTGTACAAATATCTCTTGAAGACACTGATCTTGGTTTTTTTCTTTTGTTATATACACCCAAAATTGGAACTGCTGGGTCATACGGAAATCCTCTAATTATTTGAGGAACTGCCATACTCTTTTCCATAGTGACTGTACCAGTTTACATTCACACCAATAGTATGAGCATTCCACTTTATCCACATTTTCACCAATATTTGTTACTTTCCGTTTTTTTTTTTTTTTTGATAGCAGGTGATCTCATTTTGGTTTTGATTTGTATTTCTTACGATTAGGAATTCTTTACATATTCTGGATATTAATCCTTTATCAGATGTAAATGTTAAAAATCTTTTTTTTTCCCCCATTCGTTTACAGTCTTTTCACTTTATTGGTTCTGTCCTTTGATACACAAAAGCTGTTAATTTTGGTGTGGTCAAATTTAACTATTTTTACTTTCATTGCCTATACTTTGGTATCATATTTGTATAATCATTACCACATTCAGTGTCATGAAACTTTTTCCCTATGTTTTCTTCTAAGTTTTATAAGTTTAGCTCTAACATTTGGGTCTTTGATCCATTTTGGATTAATTTTTGTAAGGTGTAAGAGAAGGGTCCAACTTCATTTTTTTGCATGTAGATATACAGTTTTTCCAACACCATTTGTTGAAAAGCCTGTCCTTTCCCCATTATATGTTTTTGGCACCTTTATCAAAAACATTTGACCATATATGTGAAAATTTATTTATATTCCATTGGTCTATATGTCTGCCTTTATTGATAGTACCACACGATTTTAATTATTATAGCTTTATAATTTTGAAATCAGGAAGTATGAGTCCTCCAACTTTATGTTTTCTTTTTCAAGATTGTTTTGGCAATTCAGGGTCCCTTGAGACTTCATATGAATTTTAGATTGGATTTTTTCTGTTCCTTCAAAAAATGCTGTTGGGATTTTGATAAGGATTGCATTAAATCTGTAGATCACTTTGTGTAGTATTGACATCTTAACAATATTAAGTCTTCCAATCCATGAACATGAGATGTCTTTCCATTTATTTGTGTCTTCTTTAATACTTTCATTAATTTTTTTGTAGTTCTTATTTGTACAAGTGTTTTGACTCTGTGCAAAAGTTTAATCTTTAGTATATAATTCTTTGTGATGCTATTGTAAATGGAACTGTTTTTAAATTTCCCTTTTGGATTGTTCATTGAAGTTTTTTTTTTTTCTTTTTTATATAGTTGATTTATAATATTATATTAGTTTCAGGTGTTTCTGTTGTTCTATAAATGTTATTCAGGTCATGTTGACTAACAGTTTTTCTTGTTTTTTGCTTTTTTTTGTCTTTTACACCTACTGATTTTCTGCCTAGTGTACTATCAATTATTGAGGGGAATATTGAAATCTCCAACTTTATTTGATGAGTTAAGTGCCATTAGGTTTTGTTTTATGTACTTTGAAGTTCTTTTTCAGGCATACAACTATTTAGCATTATAATGTCCTCTGATTAAATGACCCTTTCCTGTCATTATGAAATGACTCCCTAAAAAGAGTGATCTAAATTGAAATGACAGTTGAATTAAAGGAGTTGGTAACATTTCTGAATATGGGAAGAGAAAAAAAAGAGGGTAAAACAAAGATAAATTCAACCCTAAATACAATGCCAAGTCCAGAGAACAGAATAACTATTACACCATGACTATTTTAGTCAAGTAAGAACTTCTATGGCCCCCAATAAATATCCTCCTTTTTTTTCTCTCTGAATCATGAAGGAGTACAAACCAGAGTTAGCAATATGAATGAGAGAGTATAGAAGAGCAAGTTTGAGAAAGAAAAAAGCCTATCCTAGCTCCTTTTTCTTCTAAAGGAGGGTACCCTGCCAAAGACTGAGTTGAGCTTTATCATTAAATAAAGTTTATAAAATTTAATTATTCATTTGTACTGGCATTATTAACTACTGACCTGACACTACTTTTATGACTGCAAATGACTGTAGGAATTTATGTTATCTAATATGTTATCTTTAACATATAATTTAATTTATAATTTAATTTAAATTAAATATATAATTTAATTTATGTTATCTTCTCTGATTTGCCTAAAAAATCAGAAGTGGATTTGATCACACTATGAAAGACAAAAATCAAATCATTCCTGGCTTTCTTTCATAATCTTGCTTTTAATCTAAAATTTACATTTATTTTGATGTCTTTCCAATTTTTCCTTTGGCATTTTCCTGGACTTCCTTGATCTGACCTGCCTCTTATTAGATGCCAGTTTTTGTAAATTCTATCAAACGACTTCCTTCTCATCTTTGAAGCATCTTTAATTGTCAATGAGATGACAGAGTTTAAGTCAAGACAGGAAATGAAACTCAGAGTCCAGTTTTTACTGGCTTTTCATGTAAGGCAATTAGCAAGGATTTTGATTGAGGAGCTTTATTTTGAAAAGAAGGATATTACCAGGTTACTTATCAAAGAGTTTTGAAGAGGCCTCAAAAGCATCCTTCCTTCCACATTTTTGGCCTCCCTATTCTTCAGTTGACAATAAAAAAATTGAGCTTAGCTATATAAACATCATACTAATCACATTCATTTATGCAAGCTGCTTAACATTGTGCCTAATTACCATGAAGCACAATAAGGATTAGTTGCATTATTAAATATACTAGATAATTTTGCTGTAAATTGTATTGATTAAAACCCTAAATCCTACTCATATGTGTTCAGACATCATACTATGTTGCTCAGGAAACACAGTTATCTACTCACAACTTGGAAAAGAAAGCCCTTACTTTCCTTCTTTTTGTCATTTTTCTATCCTGCCACTCGAAAGTTCTCTTAATGGCCCACATGGCCTTTTCTTCGCAAGTAGATGGCTCTAGCATGCTGAGGACATGTGTAGGCAGTAGCTTCTTCTTTTTTTTTTTTTTTTTAATTTTTATTGGAGTATAGTTGATTTACAATGTTGTGTTAGTTCAGGTGTCCTTTGGACTTTTCTTATCTACCCTCATCCTAGGCCATGGAATTCCTCAGGCCATGTCATAAGCCCTCTTTTTTTTTCATTCAAGTAGAGTGTAGAGCCTTCTCATCTTTACTCATGGCTTTATGTTTCATCTGTATGTAAAAGGTTATAAATCTTTATCTTCTATCCAGATTGCTTCATTCCACATCTATTTCTCAACTCTGATGAATCCACATCTCCATTTTGAAGATTCAGAAGCATTTCCAAATTAATGTGTCCAAATATTCCACATGAAACCCTCAACCTGTAGTTGTTATTATCTCAGTAAATGGTACCACTTATTTCACTCATTGAATAGATATTAATTCAGTGCCTGCTATATAAAAGACATTGATTCAGGCACTAGGTAATAGCTTTAAACAAAAGAATGACCCTGCCTTTATGGTGCTTATGCCCCAATATGTCCAATTTCTCAAGTCAAACAATTAGGAGTCTCTTAAGAATTCACTTTCACTTTAACCTTATAGATTTAACCTCCAACCTACATATCAAATGAGTCTACTTCTCTTATTTTCCACTGCTACCACAGTTGTTCAAGACCCTACTTTGAATTTTTCAGTGGTTTCCTATTTCACTTACACCGTATTTTTACCAAGACCTTTATGGTCCTGTAAAATTTAGCCCCTACTCAAGGGGGAGAAAGAGAGAAGAAGGGAGCAAGGAAGAGCGAGATGGGAGCTCTTTCCTTTTTTTTTCTTTTCTCTTCTATGGAAACCTAGATAATTTTCTAATTGTGTATTTTTCTGATTCTTTCTTGCTATCATGGTATATTCTTTTGTGGATTTTCCTTACTTGTTAATGAATAAATGTTAACACACATTGTGTTCTAGTTAGGATATAGACTAGACTTCTGTGACAAGAACACTCCTGTGTTTAATAAAATCACTCTGTAACAAGAATACTTTGTGCTTAAGAAGACAGAAGTTTCTTTCACATGGAAGTGTCCAGAGATGAACTTTCCATGGCTGTTGAGGCAGCTCTATCATCCTCGATATAATGCTTTCATGTTCAGGTTCATGGTAGTGCTTTTGTTGCTGCCTTTCCAGTGAGAAGGGAGAAGAAATAGGTGGGGAGAAAGAAACTTTCATTTTTAAATAGTACCATCTGGAAGTTGCACACGCATCCCATTGACCTAGACTTAGTCACATAGCTACATCTATCAATAGCTACAATAAGATGCTGGAAAATATAGCTTTAGTTGAGTAACTATCTAGCAGCTAAAACACGTTGGAGAAATGGATTGACGTTCCATCACTAAAAGAACAGAGAGACAGTGACTCCTGGGAATGAATCAGTAGGCTGTATCCTGATTAGATCTTTTACAAATTTTGCTTTGTAGGAATTGTGCGTTATTTTTGTCTCTTCTTCCTGCTTTTCCTTGTCTGTTTTAAGCATGAAGCATAGTGTATTAATCAGTCAATGTGCATGACCAAATGAATATTTCAAGAAGGACCTCTCTGAGCTGAATTTTTAATTTACTAAATCATAATTTTTAAAATATAGCACATCTTAAATTCTAAAAATAATAGTTTATTTATAGAACACAAGAACTGTAGAAAATATTGCTATGAAATTGGCACAAATTTTGTCTTTCAATAAGAAAATGATGACCAAGCTTCATGCAAATTTAATCTCATTTCTCATCTGTCTTCATATTCATTAAAAATTAGCCACACAGATTTCTAAGTAAAGATGATAGTGGGAAGTCAAATTGTAGATTTTCCATACACCACATATACTTAAATAATTCAGACATCAAAAATAAATAAATAAAAGTAAAGTCTCTAGTGATTGTTAAACAAGAAAAATACCTCAACCGTATGCCATAAACTTTTAAGAAGCAAAAGTCCAAGGAAAAGAGAAGAAAGATTCTAACACAAAGTAGTGGCACTTTATAAAGCTCCCATTTACCAAAAGTGGAATTGACACATCAAGAGGATCTTGAAAATTGTTACTACATTTCCCCACATTCTAATAGAAATTGATAGATTGGTTGAATAAGTATGATGGCACAGGAAAAACTGCTTCTGTAATCTTACAAGCAAAATGATGAAGGTGAATGAATAGAAATGGTTTCATCCTGAATTGGAAGAGTAATCCTCATCTTGAGAGTATTTCTCTATGGGAATAAAACAGTCTCCTTCTAGGTAGAATAAACCCAGGAAAGGATATTTAACAAATTCCCAGAAGAGACGACATAGTTTAGATTGTCCACAGCCAGCTCTAGCTGAGTTCTTTCCCTCTCTATAGATAGTTTTGGTTTAGGGTACCGAGTAGATTCTCAACTTGTGAGTGAGAAGTGAAGATAAACATCTCGAATAATGTGGAAAGTGCAAGAAGAAAAAGCCATCCCTAGATCAAAGTCAGTAGATTAGCTGAATTGAACTTTCCAGGAATAAAAGAAAACCATATGGCCTGAAAGAAGCAAAAGTATAAGGCAACAACAAATATATTAAAAGGAAAGGGAAGTCTAAGAGTTAGATGAAAATATCTAGCATTGAATAATACATAACCCAAGAAATAGAAGGAAAGTCCCCAATGCTGACTTCATACTATAGAATAACTTAATGAGATAGTGAATTTTATAAGGAAGGGATAGTTGAGACGTCATACATTCAAACAACAGAATGAGATTAACATGGAAACTGCAAAACTGAGGAAACAAAAATAACATCAATATAGAACAAAAAATTAAAAAGAAACTGAAAGGAAGGCAATAGAGACCAGTGACTTTTTACTTACTGATAGAGGAAAAGCCTTGAGTTAATAACTAGAAATCGAAGACAAGAAAGGATAAAAGAGGTCACATCAACTCACAAAAAGTTTAATAGAGAAGACAGGCAAAATTGTACTGTGAAAGAATAATTGGAATTCCCAATGTGTGGAACAGAAAGCTGAACGCAAACACACATGCCATTTCTCCCTAGAGAAATCATCTCTTCAAGGCCAGTATTACAATGATTGGAGTATTGCCATTATAAAAAGAGTCTTATTGAGAGGTTTCCATGCTCATCTATTTTCTAAAATATTTTTCTTGTTTGAGTATTTTTAGTAAGATGCATTTAACTAGAATCTCTAGAAGTATTAGCATATCATTTTTCAAATAGTAAAGTCATCTTGTTTCAGTCAAAACTAGTGATCCCAATGTTTTGGCTAATCATGACAAGTTTTTACTAATTTCAAAAGGATATATGATCTTACGTTAATCAATAAATCCATTGATAGAGCTGTTTTGTTTCAGAATTTTTTCATTATTTTCTAAGTACAGAGTCTGATAGAAACTACAAAAAGCTCCTAGAAATAATAAGGATATAAGAGAAATATATAAAAATGTATTGTATGTCTCTATATACTAGCAGTGAATGTTTAGACACTAAAATAAAAATAATTTAGAATAGTATAAAAATACACTTATTGAGTCTTCTGAACCAGGACGTGTAAAAATGTCACCATTTACTTATGTCTTTTTAAAATTTTCTCAGCAATGTTTTGCAGTTTTCAGTGTATAGGTCTTACATATTTTTCATTAGACTTACTGCAAAGTGTTTCATATTTGTATATCCACAATAAGTTGTGCACGACCTATACACTGAAAACTATAAAATATCACTTAGTGAAATTTTTTAAAAGATCTAAATAAATAGGACTATAATGAGTTCATATTTCTAAAGACTCAATATTGTCAAGATGTCAGTTCTTTCCAAATTAATCAATAGATACAATTCAGTCTCAATACAAGTCCCTGCAGGGACTTAAAGACTTACTATAAAGCTACAGTAATCAAGACAGTATAGTATTGGTGAATGAATAAAGAAATAGTTCAATGGAACATAATAAGACAGCTCAGAAATAGACCCATTTACATATTCAACTGATCTTTGACAGAGGAACAAAGGCAATACAGTGTAGCAAAGGTAGTCTTTTCAATAAATGGTCCTCAAACAACTGGACATTCAAATGCAAAAAAATTATTAATCTAGACACAGACCTTATATACTTAAAAATGTACTCAAGATAGATCTTAGACTTAAATGTAAAAATGAAAAACTATAAAACTCCTAGAATATATCATAGGAGAAAACCTAGATGACCTTGGGTTTGGTGATGACCTTTTAGAGAAAACACCAAAGGCATGAAAGAAAAAAAATGAGAAGCTGGACTTCATTAAAATTAAAAACTTCTGCTATATGAAAGACACTTAACAGGGATTTAGAAGACAAGCCACAGACTAGAAGAAAATATTTGCAAAAGATATATCTGATAAAGGACTGTTAACCAAAATATACAAAGAACTCTTAAAACTCAGCAATGAGAAAACAACCTGATAAATAATTGGGCTAAAGACCTTACTGACCTTGCCAAAGAAGATATACAGATGGCAAATAAGCATATAAAAAGTTGATCCACATCATTTATCATGGAAATGCAAATTACAAGATACTACTTCACACCTATTAGAAAGGCCAGAATGCAGAACACTGACAATACCAGATTCTAGCGAGATTGTGCAGCAACAGGAATTCTCATTTGTTGCTGGTGGGAATGCAAACTTAACAGCCACTTGGGAAGACATTTTGGTGTTCTCTTATAAAACTAAATATACTCTTACCCCAATGAGTTTACTCAAATGAGTTGAAAAGTTACATGCACACAAAAACCTACAACAGATGTTTATAGTAACTTTATTTATAATTGCCCAAACTTGGAAGCAACCATGGTGTCTTTCCATAGGTGAATGGTTAAATAAACTGTGGTACATCAAGAAAATGGAGTATTATCCAGCACTAAAAAGAAATGAACTAATGAACCATAAAAATAAATAGAGGAAACTTAAAAGCATATTAGTTAATGAAAGAAGCTAATCTAAAAGACTATATATTGTGTAATTCCAACTATATAATATTCTAGAACAGGCAAAAATATGGAGACCATAAAATGGTCAGTGGTTGCCAGGGGTTAAGGTTATGGGGAAGGAAGGGTAAATAGGTGAAGCACTGAGGATTTTAGGGCAGCAGAACCATTCTGTGTGATACTACAATGGTGTATACCTGTCATTGTGCATTTGTCAAAAGCCATAGAATGTATAACACCAAGAATGAATGCTGATGTAAACTATGCATGGACTTTGAGTGATAATGATATATCAACTAAAGTTCATCAGTTTTAACTGTTTATTTCTCTGGCGGGACATGTTGGAATGGAAGAGTCTATGCATGTGCAGAGGCAGAGAATATATAGGGAATTGTACTGTGAACCTGAAACTGCTCTAAAAAAAGAGTCTAGTTTTGGACATTTTTGGAAATTGACAAACTGATTCTCAAATAAATATGTAAATGACAATAACCTAGAATAACCAAAACTACTGAGATAGAGAATGAACACTACCTTATTTCAAGATTTGTTTTAAACTACCTTAACCAAGACAGTGTTACTGGCATAAGATAGACAAATTGAATAATGGGACATAATAGAGAGTACGTAAATAGCCCTAATCACATATGGATGACTAATTTTCAGCAAAGGCAATCAAGTGGTAAAAAGTATTTTCAACACATGGATGGAATAATTGGATATTCATATGTTTAAAAATAAACTTCAATAAAAACTTTGCACTATGTAAAATAAATAGCTGAGAATGGATAATAGACCTAAATGTAATACCTAAAATTTCACAACTTGTAGAAAAACATTGGAGAAAATATTTGTGATTTTGGCTTAGGCAAAGAATATTTAACATATAACATCAAAAGCATGATCCATGAAAAAGTAAACTGATAAATTAGATTTAAGCAACAATTTAAATCTCCTGTTTTCAATAGACACTGTTAAGAGAATGGATAGTCAAATTACAGACTGAAAGAACGTTCAGTAAATTATTTATTTTCAGTTCCTAAGCACATAGCCTCATCATCATCATCATCTAAAATCTATTATTTATTTTTTTATTGCCATGTGCCTGGTACTGTGCTAAATGTTTAACATGAATTATTTCATTAAATTATTTGTACAGTCCTATAAGGAAGATATAATTTTCCTTATTTCACACATGAGTAAAGAGATTTGAAGGATTAGGTAAATTGCTTTGGGTCAAAGAGCTAAAACATCTGAATATGAATATGCATTTAGTCTTCTCTTCCCCTACTACCTGACAAAATAAAGCCCCACAATTATTGACTGATGTAATAATTCTTGAATAAATGAATTGAACACAATGAGAAATGAGGACTGTCACTGGCCACTCAGCAAGTCAGCAAAAACAGAGCTTAGTGATTGAACTGCAGGGCACTGACTAGTCCAGAGCACACGTATTGTATTATACGTGTGTCAGTCTTAAATATCCAGATTATTTCTTATTTGTCCCTTCCTCTCTCACTCCCAGACTACCAGTACAATGCTCTCTTCTTCTTTTCCTTGCTTTCCCTTCTACAAAGTGATGCCAGATTGCCATTTAGGAGGAATTTTAATACCCTAAACATCACTTATCAGTACATCAATGTATCACACTGCTTACCAGATTCTCACTAGATTTTAAACATACATATGCAAAATACTGAAAAATGGAAGTTACTAACTTTTGTGGGTTTTGTCCTCCCTCTCCTATTTGGAAATATTCATTCAAATGTATACTTTTTTCCAAGAAAAAAATAGAGGGATTCATAAAATTGGATCCATTTAGACTAAATTCTTCCCAGAGAGTTTTTGAAGATGCAGTTAAGATAAATACAATTAGAATTTCTTAGTGACTACTACGATGGCTAAAATTATTTAGAAAATATGACTATGCCCAGATGGTGTGTATTTACTTCTCTCTCCTCAGCAGTTCCTGCCTTTTCGAAATGTGTTAACACAATGTGAATTTCACTTTATTAATGGAATCAAATCTGAAGGAATACGAAATAATGGCTCCTAATTGTGCCAAAAGACCTTCCTGAATTAGCCCATTTTCCAAACAGCTTCTACTTTGGTTTCATATTTAGGCTCTCAGCAGTTTTAAATTGTATCTATGGCAGTGTGAATTGCATTACTTTTCTATATTTTGTAAAATATTGGCTGACTTTCCCAAGTGAAACTCTCTTTTTCTCTTTATTTAGCAGAATCCACGTAATTAAAATGCATTTCCCCCTCACTTTTATTTAATCCCTCTCAAGGTGCTTTTATCTGACTGAAAAATAATGCTTTCAATTTTCTTACAGACCAAAATATCCTAGTAGAAACTTCCAAATTTTCAGAATAGGTTTTACATTGCAGCTTTATATATTTTCATTGGACCTTAGACTAATTCACGAAATATAAAAGAGTAAATTATTTGTCCACTTTTTGGAATGCATGGGAGAAAAGAGGCTTGGATATCTACCTAACCTTCATGTATTCCTCTTCATAAACTCAGACTTGTTAGACATCTGTCCCAGGTAAAAAGTAAACTTTGTGATTACTAAAAACACCTCCAATGAGAGAGATACTGTACTTTCTAAAGGGACTGTATACTGCTCAAAACATCAAGTGGCTAATTTGTTTGATACAGACAGGAATCAATCTAATTAAAAAAATACAAATAAAATAAAGCCTTAATAGATATAAAGTCAAAACATATGAGCAATTTGACATGAGGAATATATTTACATAGAAATATAAGGAAACATGTTCAACCTCATCAGTAATCCAATTAAAACTGATTAGGTTTATCTCCCATCTGCTAAATTAACTGGCATTACTAATAATTCTGGTAAGAAAATGGTGAGACTACTATACTCGGTTACTATTGGAGCATATAACCCTCCATTTATTTAAGACATTTATTAAACACATATGCTAAGCATTGATGACACATCAGTAAACAAGAAGAATAATAAGACTCCTGCTGTCATGGAAAATGTGGTCTATAACGGGAAAAAGTTAAATAATTAAATAAAAATAGTTACAAATTTCCTTCCATCTTAAAAGGTACCTTTTTCCTCTTTTAATTCAAATAAAGTTTAGAATTTGGTAATATATTTCTGTGAATGGATTTTGTCTTACAATCACGTATTGAATATGCATGCAACTTGTAAGTCAAGTTTCTTCCCTTCTGCAGATATTAATATAAATTAATTAATTAGTTAATATAACTGAGGAGTTAGCATGATTTCTCCAAAATAATTCAAAGAATAACAAAAAATTATGTTCAGAAAAATCTTTATTGTCTAAATATTTAAAATACTCTAATGTTCTTGTTCACCATCCATTTAGACCCTAAGGTAATTCAGGGAAACAATGAGGCATAGAAAGTAATGAGGAAAAATCTGTACAGTTTTTGAGAATAGTGCCTTAATTCATGATATCCCCCAATATCCTTCACTTTTTATAATGTTCTCTAATAAATATATTATTAAAACTAAAAAGTTCCATAGGCCATTAATTTTGAACTGGGACCTAACAAATTCTGGGCCTACTGTGAGAAGCGGTGTGCTGCAGTGGGTAAAACACTGACTCTAGGGTCAAGCATCTTGCATTGAAATCTCAGCTCTCACATCTGCTTTGTGAATTTAGGCAAAATACTTTCTAAGTTCAGTTGTTTTGTTTGTTTTTAATTTGTATTATAGTAATAATAGTAATGATAAAAGCTACATTAATCCCCTACATTAGCAGGGATTTTCATTTTGTTTATTGCTATATAGTCAGTGCCTAGAATGGTACATTGCAGATAGAAGATGTTCAGTTAAATACTGTTAAATAAAGTAATCAACTTATGAATGAATAATAAAGTCCAATTTGTAACATTCATGTGAAAATTAAGTTGTAATGTTAATTAAGATTAAGCACTTAGCAGTTCATGTAACGCAACATTCCATTTCTTTTATGTCCTCTGGGTTTTGAAGGTACATTATTTTGTACTTTATTATGCATTGGTCAAGGGTGTATAGAGGAATTATATTGTTTATGTGATTGTGTAGATACACCCATTCTGAATTCCTGTAGAAAATACGCAGTGACCAGACATAATAATATTCACAGCAATTCACTGACATGTTACACTCTGTTGGTACAGTGATACATATCAGACACATTTAGGACCATTGGGGGATCTCAGGGATAAAGATATTATCCTAATAGATGTCATTCCTACTCTACAGTCTACAAAAAAAATATTTTATAAATTATGCAAGCTTTTTAAAATCTACACTATAGAAGTAATCATTGAAGCACGATTTAAAAATAGAAAAAAAAATCTATACGTTTCAGTCTTCTTGAGATTCACTATCTAGGGACTTCCCTGGCGGTCCAGTGATTAGGACTCCTGAGCTCCCAGTGCAAGAGGTGTGGGTTTGATCCCTGGTCAGGGAACTAAGATCCCACATGCCTCTCAGCCAAAAAAAAAAAAAAAAAAAAAAAAAAAAATCACTGTCTAAGCCTAAATTTAAACATAAGCCATTTCATTTTCATATTTCTTTTGTGTCAGTGTAAACTTATAAAGTCTTTTTGGAAGTCAATTTAGTGGTATTCAGCCAAATATTCAACATGAGTACATTTTGACCCCCCCCAAACACTTTATACATGAGTCTGTTCTATAAGGATATGTAAATGCACAAGGATATAATGCATTTCTGTATCTGTACATATGTGTGTGTTTACAAAAGCTATGAGAACTTGGAAAATGTAAATGTGCATCAATCATTAGGGGACTAATAAAACATATTTTAGGATGCCCAATATTTAGAATAATATGTAGTCAATTAAACAAATAAGATGTACCTAAATATTACAAAATAGAAAGAACTCCAAGACAAAGGAATATATATATGTTGTATATGTGTGTATTATATATGTGTATATATTATATATGTTATATATATAATCACACACATTCTATTTCCTTATAAAATTATTTTCTTCATACATGATATGTATATTACATTTATAGAGATAATAAACCTTCAAATATGAGTGTGTTCATTTAGGTGGGAGGGTTAGTGGGAGAGTGTTATGAGTGAGCTTTGATGTAAATTCATGATCCTAAGCATACACTTAAAACTGTAAAACTGTTAAGGATGGTTACAGTTAGAGTGGGGATTCTGGGAAAGTGATGAGTAGGAAGAGTTATTTTTAGTTTTTTCTGTTTATTTCCATATGGTTGAATGTTTTCCAGAGAATATTTTCACATATACCTATGTAATTAAAAAAGAACCAAAAATAGAATTAACAGTTCTTATTATTATTCTTTAGAACATTAATTTATTCATTTGGCACATTAAATACATATATTATTAATGAAAAAATTTGTCTGCTCTCACCTACCTCCCAGTCTGATTTTGGTAGATCAGGAAGCATTTAGACTTTCCCACCAGCTCCTCTAGATTTAACTTCTTTCTTTGCCTTATTTCCTCTTCTGAATGGGAAAGTGCATGGTGGGGAGGGGAATTTTTATGTTTCCTATTTCTTCATTTAGAAGTCTTTGGAACACTTAAATTGTGTTAATCGATTAATCATATTGTGGAGTCACAGTCAAGGTATTATTGACTGTTAGATGTAAAATTCAATAATTCTGTTTATCAAAATAAAATATATTTATCTCCCTACCCTGTGCTTCCCTCTGCTAGGTAAAGGAAATACTTTATATAAGTCAGGGGTTCACAAACTTAGCATTCATCACTTACCAGGCTTCTCAACTCACAGATTTCTGAGCCCCTCTCAAAGTATCTATGATTAGGTTTTTCTGGGTTGGAATGGGTTAATTATCATTTTAGTAAATCCCCAGATGTTGCTGAGACTGTGAATTCAGGTTCCATACTTTGACAATCAATGGAATAAGTAAAAGAGAGGAAATAATTCCAGACTTCATGGAATTTATAATCTAGCTAGGGTTGTATTAGTTTTCTATTATTGCTGTAACAAATTACAGCCAATTTAGTGGTTTAAAACAACACAAATGTATTATCTTAAAGTTCTTGAGGTCAGAAGTCTAAAGTGGTTTGGTAGGACCATGTTCCTTCTGGAGGCTTGAGGTGAGAAATTTTTTTTTCCAGTTGCTAGAGACTTAATGCATTCCTTGGCTCATGACCCTATCTTCAAGGCACAGTGTTTTCATCTCTCTCTCTCTCTCTCTCTCTCTCTCGCTCGCTCGCTTGCTCCTACCTTTGTCATCACTTCTTCTCTGGTTCTGATCCTCCTGCCTTTCTGTAATAATTGCATTGGAACTACTCCAAGATAATCCTTCCATCTTCCTTATCTTTTGCTCTGTAAGGTAACATATTCAGAGATTTTTGGGATTAGGATGTGGATATGACACGTTCTGAACCATAGAAAAGCATACTTGTAGGTATGGTGGTAAGTTGAAAGTAGCATTGAACCAAAAGATAAAAAGCTATATATGTGTGTGTGTGTGTGTGTGTGTGTGTGTATTGCTTTCAGAGAACCAGCCAACAAATCAACTGTACAACCTTAGCTAACTCAGTAGATCTCTTTGAACATTTATTTCATTGTAAATGGAGTGATTGATTTAGTGATTTCTAAAATAACTAATAGTTCTTAATGGGATTCTACAACTAGGGACTAGCTCTGATGTTTCTATGACAGTCAAAGGTAAAATAGGTGCTGATTTAAAAAATGCAAATAGTCGAGATTTCAGGGATTCTGTCTTTATATTTTAGTATATGTTTCTTTTCTTTTATAATGTAATTTCTGTTTGTACAATTATGCTATGTTTGCCTGAAAAAATGTTGCCTTTCTCGTAGCAGAAGCCCATTTTAGATGGCATCTAACATACAATCAAGCATATAGAGATTGCAAGGATGAAAAAGAATATATTAAATTAAGTTGCTAAGTTGCATTCTTTTTACATTTATTTATTTTTGGCTGGCTTGGATCTTCGTTGCTGTGCATGGGCTTTCTCTAGTTGCAGAGAGTGGGAGCTACTCTTTGTTGCAGTGTGTGGGCTTCTCATTGCAGTGGCTTCTCTTGTTGTGGAGCACAGGCTCTAGGCGCACGGGCTTCAGTAGTTGTGGCACGCGGGCTCAGTAGTTGTGGCTCATGGGCTCTAGAGCGCAGGCTCAGTAGTTGTGGCGCACAGACATGTGGGATCTTCCCAGACCAGGGATCGAACCCGTGTCCCCTGCATTGGCAGGCAGATTCTTAACCACTGCGCTACCCGGGAAGTCCCAATAAGTTGCATTATTTATACAGATCTTCAGAGTACTGTGCCAGTAAAGAGAGACATGGTTTTCCTAATCTTCAAGCAGAGACATACAACGTGAAGAAGGCTTCCTGGGGCAGTGCAGAGAACTGGATGGTAAGGTAAATTGGAAAGGGGTTGAATGAGGAAACTCTGAGACTTTGTAAATTTTTTCTTAGATAGTGGATTTTTAATCAAAATTCAAATGGGAAGAGGATTCCATCAAAGAATTTAATTCAGTCTTGGTAATACCATTCACAAGGAGAGACATGGTGACACTTTTCATGTAGTGAAATTTGTTTCACTAAATTCCAAAGGGACTGAAATGTCCCAACAACATCCAAAACCATTAAACATGTGAATTCGTTAATGTAAACTATAAGGTTTTAATGTTTCTACTCAAATTTGTGTAAATGTGAGATTTGCTGTAGCAACACAGTGGTGTTTTCAGTATATTTTTAACCTTGATTAAGTACCACTAGAGGGCAGGGTTATTTCTCAATTTTACTTAAATTGAGTTCCTAAATTATGAGATTAACAAAATAGCATCATACTTACATTTTTGTTAACCTTTATTGAAAGGCAATTTTTATATGATGGCACTTTCAGATGAATTTCATTCTAATCATTTAAGATCTCCTTTTTTAAAAATCTCAAATTCCATCCTACTTCACAAATTATTTTACACATTTAAAAAAAAGACATTAATAGTTCAAGGACAGATGCTGTTTTAAGTTTGAACAATCCTTGGTTTATTCAAGTATAGGAGAAGATGATTTTTGTTTTTTGGGGATTTTTTTCAGTCAAGAAGGACATGAAGGGAAATAACAGTGAAATTATAATATATTATATTGTCAAAATATCATTTTAGATTCAACAAGTCATTAAATATTTCTTAATTATTGACCAGTTTTTAGGCCCTGAGGATGGACATAGTAAGACATGTTATTGGATATTGTTTTCTTTTGAAAACTGACCTTTATTCCCCTTTCCAGAAATGAATTTGAGTACTTCCTATGTGCTTATGTACTTACTTCCATCTCAGAATGTAAAACATTGTGCTAGAATTGCCCTCACAAGACTTGTGAGCTCTTTGGGCACAGATTCAAAATTTTGTCCACACTGTAGGTCAGCAAGCAAAATAGGACTTGCCAGAGAATAGATACTCAATAGAAATTTGTGTCTTTATTTTAATATGGTAGAAAAAAAATCAATGAAAAATTAATTATTTACTATGGTAATATCTGTACTGTGTATTATTTTATTTTATTCAGTTTCAGATCAATGTAGTATTGATTTTAAAATGATGTATGGAAAAAAGTGAACCAACAACAACTTGGTTCTCAATTCAGTTCAGCAAGCATTTCTTGGGGACCTAATATGTTTCTTGTATTATGCCCAGTGCTGGGCATAAAAAGATTAAAAAATAGTCTCAGCCCTTAAAGGACCAGTGCAAATAAAAGCACATAAAACAGATAACTTTAATGTTCGTAAGTGAGATAAAGCATTTTGGTCAACCTATAACTGATTTTCAGGCCAGCTAAGAAAAAAGTGTCATGTTCAACTTTTGGATTATGCAGCTACACAAGAAATTGGAGAACAAATGTTTTGCCAAATGACTCTGTAACATAATAAATTCAAGCTATATCATTAAATGATATGTAATATAAAGCATGATATCAAACTAATGGGTGGATAACAAGAGTGCTCTTGGGCAGTGATAGCCTTTAAGAAGTGCTACTTATTTGGCTTGCCAGCCCTGGCCTCAAAACCTTGTGTAACAGTAGCCCCAGAGTCCATCAGATTCAAAAACTCTTCTTGTTGATACTAGAAAATAATTTAGGAAATTTCAAGGATATCTGTATCATGTGTATTTATTCATTCAAGTGTTTGCTTATGCTGCATATTTATATACTGTGTTAAATATATTCAGAAATATATACACAGACACATTCATACACACGCACATAACAGCAGCTACAAACACTATTTAGTTTTAATGTTAGGAGATTATGTGTTTAAAATACTCAGACCCTTCTTTATAAACATCTGATGAAACTGTAAGCCAGATGTGACTAAGATACATATCATCATTATAGTCTAATTCAAATCTTCCCCTTTTCTCTTAACTTGTTTTCTGTCATTTGCTGAAATACATGTGTCCATGACATTTGGTTTACACAGTCTTCCCTATGATTTGATATATTTTTGTATCAGAGCTGTGTCTGCTTTTATTTGTTATACGTTTATATTTTAAATTACAGGGTCTTCAGATACTATGTTTTTTTTTTTTTCCTTCAGATACTTCTGTTTATGTTTAATCTTGTACTGATTTATAATAATTCAGGAAGATTGAGATGAACACGTATATGAAGTGGTAGTCCATAAATATTACTCTGGGAAATGAAGTGAAAATTAATTGGACTAAGCAGACTGGGGTGAAAAAACAAAAGAGTGGCTTAAGGTTGGAGAACCTTCTTATTAAAAGAACAGGTCAAGTATAGTGGGAATAACAACAACAATAAAGAAGCTGTAATTATAAAGTATTATAATCACAGACAGGTTTTGAAATTTCAGTGTTAATCAGCTGTCTGATTAAAAGAAGAAGGAAAACAGCTTTCTCTCTGTTGCCAAGACATTTCATGGAGTGAGAGATACTTTCTGAGGGTGGCTTAAGTTTCTCTACTCTGAATTTTAAGGACTGTACTTTATCCTGACTTCCCATTTCACCATGTCCTTTACAAGTAGCAGGAGTTAGAACTGTACTTGAGGTCCTCAAGCACTTGTGATATATTGTATATAATATATGAAATATATTATTAAATATATTATTAACATATAAGTATATATAATTAATTATATATACTTACATATATGTATGGGAAAAAACTTGATGGGACACTCAGTTTCTTTTTTTCCTGCATTTTCCTGTTGTATGTAGGAAATAATTATTTTTCTAAATTAAGCAGCTCTTACTATTGTGAACACTGAAATGATTGCTTTTGTCCTTGAGTGCATTTACTAGCACACGAGGGTAAATATTTAGAGCAATGCATAGGGATTTAGCCTTGTGATTGCCATTATTGTGAAGAAATGTAAATATTTACAGTATATTTATCCGATGATGTTTGTCCTAGGACTCAGTATAATGAAATGAAACAACTATTTAAAAAAAAGTTGTCTGAAGCCTTGAATAAATTTATGACAACATGATGTAGGAGACATTATGGCTTCCTACTATCCTTGGATGCACTAACATAATCAGTCTAAATATAGCCAACACTCGAAAGACAGACAAAATTGAAGTAATGAGTAATCCATAAGTGGTTTAAGAAATGTGATATTTTAAAAAAAATGTGGAAAAAGGGGAACTGTTAATTACAATTCTCCACGTTGTTCCATAAACATAGAGAGCCAGCATGATAATTTTGCTGATTCTTTTTTTAAAAAACACAATATGTTACACACTCTGCCAGTGTAGAAATATAAGTAAATTTTCCTTAAATGATATGTTCTGAGGATGTTTCATGTTAGCAGAAGATAAGAATATATTATTATAGCATAGCCTCTGTTTTTAGGATAAGTAAATCATGCCATTTTTGCTTTCTCTCTTTTTAAATTCACATTCATAATTTGAAGGAATTAAAAGCTCTGGTTTTTATTTTATTTTATTTTTTTTTTTTAAGATCCATCCACTTTATTATTTATTTATTTTTAACATCTTTATTGAAGTATAATTGCATTAAAATGGTGTGTTAGTTTCTGCTTTATAACAAAGTGAATCAGCTATACATATACATATATCACCATATCTTCTGCCTCTTGCATCTCCCTCCCACCCTGCCTAACCCACCCCTCTAAGTGGTCACAAAGCACCCAGCTGATTCTCCCTGTGCTATGCAGCTGCTTCCCACTAGTTATCTATTTTACATTTGGTAGCGTATATATGTCCATTCCACTCTCTCACTTCGTCCCAGCTTACTCTTCTGACTCCCTATTTCGTCAAGTCCATTCTCTACGTCTGCATCGTTATTCCTGTTCTGCCCCTAGGTTCTTCAGAACCAGTGTTTTTTTAGATTCCATATATATATGTGTTAGCATATGGTATTTGTTTTTCTCTTTCTGACATACTTCACTCTGTATGACAGACTCTAGGTCCATCCACCTCACTACAAATAACTCAGTTTCGTTTCTTTTTATGGCTGAGTCATATTCCACAGTGTATATGTGCCACATCTTCTTTATCCATTCATCTGTCAATGGACACTTAGGTTGCTTCCATGTCCTGGCTACTGTAAATAGAGCTGCTATGAACACTGTGGTACATGACTCTTTTTGAATTATGGTTTTCTCAGGGTATATGCCCAGTTGTGGGATTGCTGGGTCGTATGGTAGTTCTATTTTTAGTTTTTTAAGGAACCTCCATACTGTTCTCCATAGTGGCTGTATCAATTTACATTCCCACCAACAGTGCAAGAGGGTTCCCTTTTCTCCACACCCTCTCCAGCATTTATTGTTTGTAGATGTTTTGATGATGGCCATTCTGACCAGTATGAGGTGTTACCTCATTGTGGTTTTGATTCACATTTCTCTAATAATTAGTGATGTTGAGCATCCTTTCATGTGTTTGTTGGCAATCTGTATATCTTCTTTGGAGAAATGTCTGTTTAGGTCTGCTGCCCATTTTTGGATTGGGTTGTTTGTTTTTTTGATATTGAGTTGCGTGAGCGGCTTGTAAAATTTAGAGATTAACCCTTTGTCAGTTGCTTCATTTCCAAATATTTTCTCCCATTCGGAGGGTTGTCTGTTGGTCTTGTTTATGGCTTCCTTTGCTGTGCAAAAGCTTTAAAGTTTCATTAGATATCATTTGGGTTTTTTTTTGTTTTTATTTCCATTTCTCTAGGAGGTGGGTCAAAAAGGATCTCGCTGTGATTTATGTCATAGAGTGTTCTGCCTGTATTTCCTCTAAGAGTTTTATAGTGCCTGGCCTTACATTTAACTCTTTAATCCATTTTGAGTTTATTTTTGTGTATGGTGTTGGGGAGTGTTCAAATTTCATTCTTTACATGTAGCTGTCCAGTTTTCCCAGCACCACTTATTGAAGAGGCTGTGTTTTCTCCATTGTATATTCTTGCCTACTTTGTCAAAGATAAGGTGACCATATGTGCATGGGTTTATCTCTGGGCTTTCCATCCTGTTCCATTGATCTGTATTTCTGTTTTTGTACCAGCCTGATTCCTCCAGCTCCATTTTTCTTTCTCAAGATTGCTTTGGCTATTTGGGTCTTTTGTGTTCCCATACAAATTGTGCAATTTTTTGTTCTAGTTCTGTAAAAACTGCCATTGGTAGTTTGATAGTGATTGCATTGAATCTGTAGATTGCTTTGGGTAGTATAGTCATTTTCACAATGTTGATTCTTCCAGTCCAAGAATGTGGTATATCTCTCCATCTGTTTGTATCATCTTTAATTTCTTTCATCAGTGTCTTATAGTTTTCTGCATACAGGTCTTTTGTCTCCTTAAGTAGGTTTATTCCTAGGTATTTTATTATTTTTGTTGCACTGGTCAATGGGAGTATTTCCTTAATTTCTCTTTCAGATTTTTCATCATTACTGTATAGGAATACAAGAGATTTCTGTGCATTAATTTTGTATCCTGCTACTTTACCAAATTCATTGATTAGCTCTAGTAGTTTTCTGGTGGCATCTTTAGGATTCTCTATGTATAGTATCATGTCATCTGCAAACAGTGACAGCTTTATTTCTTCTTTTCTGATTTTGATTCCTTTTATTTCTTTTTCTTCTCTGATTGCTGTGGCGAAAACTTCCAAAACAATGTTGAATAATAGTGGTGAGAGTGGACAAGCTTGTCTTGTTCCTGATTTTAGAGGAAATGGTTTCAGTTATTCACCATTGAGAAAGATGTTGGCTGTGTGTTTGTCATATATGGCCTTTATTATGTTGAGGTAAGTTCCTTCTATGCCTACTTTCTGAGGGTTTTTAACATAAATGGGTGTTGAATTTTGTTGAAAGCTTTTTCTGCATCTATTGAGATGATCATATGGTTTTTCTCCTTCAATTTGTTAACATGGTGTATCACATTGACTGATTTGCATATACTGAAGAATCCTTGGATTCCTGGGATAAACCCCATTTGATCATGGTGTATGATCCTTTTAATGTGCTGTTGGATTCTGTTTGCTAGTATTTTGTTGAGGAATTTTGCAAATATGTTCATCAGTGATATTGGCCTGTAGTTTTTTTTTTTTGTTTGTGACATCTTTGTCTGGTTTTGTTATCAGGATGATGGTGCCCTTGTAGAATGAGTATGGGAGTGTTCCTCCCTCTGCTATATTTTGGAAGAGTTTGAGAATGATAGGTGTTAGCTCTTCTCTAAATGTTTGATAGAATTTGCCTGTGAAGCCATTTGGTCCTGGGCTTTTGTTTGTTGGAAGATTTTTAATCACAGTCTCAATTTAAGTGCTTGTGATTGGTCGGTTTATATTTTCTATTTCTTCCTGGTTCAGTCTCTGAAGGTTGTGATTTTCTAAGAATTTGTCCATTTCTTCCAGGTTGTCCATTTTATTGGCATATAATTGCTTGTAGTAATCTCTCATGATCCTTTGTATTTCTGCAGTGTCAGTTGTTACTTCTTATTTATTTCTAATTCTATTGATTTGAGTTTTCTCGATGAGTCTGGCTAATGCTTTTTCAATTTTGTTTATCTTCTCAAAGAACCAGGTTTTAATTTTATTGTACTTTGCTATTGTTTCATTCATTTCTTTTTCATTTATTTCTGACCTGATCTGATCTTTATGATTTCTTTCCTTCTGCTAACTTTGGGATTTTTTTGTTCCTCTTTCTCTAATTGCTTTAGGTGTAAGATTAGGTTGTTTATTTGACATGTTTCTTGTTTCTTGAGGTAGGATTGTATTGCTATAAAATTCCCTCTTAGAACTGCATTTGTTGCCTCCCATAGGTTTTGGCTCGTCATGTTTTCATTGTCATTTGTTTCTAGGTATATTTTGATTTCCTCTTTGATTTCTTCAGTAATCTCTTGGTTATTTAGTAGTGTATTTTTTAGCCTCCATGTCTTTGTATTGTTTCCAGATTTTTTCCTATAATTGGTATCTAGTCTCATAGTGTTGTGCTTGGAAAAGATACTTGATACGATATCAATTTTCTTAAATTTACCAAAGCTTGATTTGTGACCCAAGACATGATCTCTCCTGGAAAATGTTCCATGAGCACTTGAGAAGAAAGTGTAATCTGCTGTTTTGGAATGGAATGTCCTATAAATATCAATTAAGTCCATCTTGTTTAATGTATCATTTAATGCTTGCGTTTCATATTTATTTTCATTTTGGATGATCTGTCCATTGGTGACAGTGGGGTCTTAAAGTCCCCTACTATGATTGTATTACTGTTGATTTCCCCCTTTATGGCTGTCAGCATTTGCCTTATGTATTGATGTGCCCTATGTTGGGTGCATAAATATTTACAATTGTTATATCTTCCTCTTGGATTGATCCCTCGATCATTTTGTAGTGTCTTTCTTTGTCTCTTGTAATAGTCCTTATTTTAAAATCTATTTTGTCTGATAGGAGAATTGTGACTCCAGCTTTCTTTTGACTTCCATATGCGTGGAATATCTTTTTCCATCCCCTTACTTTCAGTCTGTATGTGTCCCTAGGTCTGAAGTTGGTCTCTTGTAGACAGCATATATAGGGGTCTTCTTTTTGTATCCATTCAGCCAGTCTATGTCTTCTGGTTGGTGTATTTAATCCACTTACATTTAAGGTAGTTATCGCTATGTATGTTCCTATTACCATTTTCTTAATTGTTTTGGGTTTGTTTTCGTAGGTCTTTTCCTTCTCTTGTGTTTCCTGCCTAGAGAAGTTCCTTTAGCATTTGTTGTAGAGCTGGTTTGGTGGTGCTGAATTCTCTTAGCTTTTGCTTGTCTGTAAAGGTTTAATTTCTCTGTCAAATCTGAATGAGATCCTTGCTGGGTAGAGTAATCTTGGTTGTAGGTTTTTCCCTTTCATCACTTTAAATATGTCCTGCCCCTCCGTTCTGGCTTGTAGGGTTTCTGCTTAAAGATCAGCTGTTAACCTTATAGGGATTCCCTTGCATGTTAATTGTTGATTTTCTTTTGCTGCTTTTAATATTTTTTTTTGTATTTAATTTTTGATACTTTGATTAATATGTGTCTTGTCGTGTTTCTCCTTGGATTTATCCTGTATGGGACTCTTTGCACTTCCTGGACTTGATTCACTATTTCCTTTCCCATATTAGGGAAGTTTTCAACTATAATATCTTCAAATATTTTCTCAGTCCCTTCCTTTTTCTCTTCTTTTTCTGGGACCCCTATAATCGAATGTTGGTGTGTTTAATGTTTTCACAGATGTCTCTCAGACTGTCCTCCAGTCGTTTCATTCTTTTTCCTTTATACTGCTCTGTGGTAGTTATTTCCATTATTTTATCTTCCAGGTCACTAATCTGTTCTTCTGCCTCAGTTATTCTGCTATTGATTCCTTCTAGAGAATTTTTAGTTTCATTTATTGTGTTGTTCATCATTGCTTGTTTGCTCTTTCGTTCTTCTAGGTCCTTGTTAAACGTTTCTTGTATTTTCTCCATTCTATTTCCAAGATTTTGGATCATCTTTGTTATCATTACTCTGAATTCTTTTTCAGGTAGACTGTCTATTTCCTCTTCATTTGTTTGGTCTGGTGTTTTTTTTATGTTGCTCCTTCATCTGCTGTGTGTTTCTCTGTCTTCTCATTTTGCTTAACTTACTGTGTTTGGGGTCTCCTTTTCGCAGGCTGCAGGTTCGTAGTTCCTGTTGTTTTTGGTGTCTGCCCCCAGTGGCTAAGGTTGGTTCTGTGGGTTTTGTAGGTTTCCTGGTGTAGGGGACTGGTGCCTGTGTTCTGGTGGATGAGGCTGGATCTTGTGTTTCCGGTGGGCAGGACTGCTTCTGGTGGTGTGTTTTGGGGTGCCTGTGACCTTATTATGATTTTAAGCAGCCTCTCTGCTAATGGGTTGGGTTGTGTTCCTGTCTTGCTAGTTGTTTGTCATAGGGTGTCTAGCATTGTAGATTGCTAGTCGTTGAGTGGAGGTGGGTCTTAGTGTTGAGATGGAGATCTCTGGGAGAGCTTTCACCATTTGATATTATGTGGAGCCAGGAGGTCTCTGGTGGACCAGTGTCCTGAACTCTGCTCTCCCACCTCAGAGGCATAGGCCTGACACCCGGCCGGAGCACCAAGACCCTGTCAGCCACAAGACTCAGAAGAAAAGGGAGAAAAGAAAGAGAGAAAGAAAAAATAAAATAAAATAAAGTAAAATAAAAAAAAAGTTATGAAAGTAAAATATTAAAAAAATTATTAAAAATTAAAAAAATTATAAAGTATTAAATAAATAGAATAAAAATATGGACAGGCAGAACCCTAGGATAAATGGTAAAAGCAAAGCAATACAGACAAAATCACACAAAGAATCATACACATATCCACTCATAAAAAGTGAAAACGGAAAAATATACATATATTTAAATATAATATATAATAATATATATATTATATATAATAATATATATAGTATTATCATATTATCATATCACATCAATTATATCATAGCATAAAGTAAAAATCCATGAGTCCATATATATGTAAAAACTAAATGAATAAGTAAGTGTTTGATGACGATAACATTTTATAGTATTGAAGTATCTCCCAACAAAATACTCACTAATTACAAAAGAAAAAAAGAGTGCAGAAACCTGACAGACACAACCTTAACTGAGTATCAAAGTGAATATTACCACGAATAAAGCAAGTTGAATTTGTGTGCTAGCTGATAGGAATGATGGAGAAAAACACATTATTCCTATAGTATTCCTGCCAAAGATGCATAATCTGAATATAATCCTTTTCAAAAGGACATCTCAGACAAACCTAAGTCTAAGGGCATTCTGTAAAATAATGGGCTGTAATCCTCAAAAATATTAAGATCATGAAAAACAAGACTGAGGAACTGTTTCATAGTGAGGAGGTTAATAAATGTATATAACACTATTTCTGAACTGAATCCTTTATTAGAAAGGATTGTTTTAAGAGGATATTTGGCAAAACTTGAGGCGGGTTTGAGGATTAGATAATTGTAATGTATTATTCTAGTTATCTATTTTTGCACATGAAATCGTTCTTAACTTAGTGGCATAAAACAATAATGATTTTATCACTCTCATGGATTCTGAGGGTTAGGAATTTGGGAAGAATTCATTGGAGATGATTTCTTTTTGCTCTGTGATATCAGGGGTTTCAGCTGAAAATACTTGCTGACTACAGTGAAGTAAGTCAGAAAGAGAAAAACCAATACCGTATGCTAACACATATGTATGGAATCCAAAAAAAAAAAAAAAAAAGGTTCTGATGAACCTAGGGGCAGGACAGGAATAAAGACGCAGACGTAGAGAATGGAATTGAGAACACGGTGCGGGGGTGGGGAAGGGTAAGCTGGGACGAAGTGAGAGAGTGGCATGGACATATACACACTACCAAATGTAAAATAGATAGCTGGTGGGAAGCAGCTGCATCACACAGGAAGATCAGCTTGGTGCTTTGTGACCACCTATAGGGGTGGGATAGGGAGGGTGGGAGGGAGACACAAGAGGGATGGGATATGGGGATATATGTATACATATAGCTGATTCACTTTGTTATACAGCAGAAACTAACGCAACGTTGTAAAGCAATTATACTTCAATAAAGTTGTTAAAAAAATAAAAATACTTGCTGGTTGGTAGCAGGAATCATCTGAAGGCTTATTTATTCACATGTCCAGTGGTTGATTCTGACTGTTGGCTCAGAACCTGGAACTCACTGTGGACTCTCCATGCCCATGCTTACACTTCCTGACAGCAAGGTGGATCAGTCCCAATAGCGGTTGTGCTGGGAGAATCAGACAGATTTATCACCACTTATGAATTAGCCTCAGAAGTCACAGAGCCTACCCAAATTCAAGGAGAGGAAATAAAGACTTTCCCACTTCTTCCTCCCCAGGCCAAAACCATACATTCCCTGAGGAATGTGAAACTCACTTTGTAAGAAGAGCATGTGAGATGGAAGAGATACTGGTTGTAGTCATCTTTAGAAAATAATCTGTCTTTTGTGTAATGATAATTAACAGATTTTGATAGTTGTGCTGTGGTTTTATAAGACAGTCACCTTAATGTGGCAAATTGCCCACAAATGGTTCAGGAAAAGTATTTAATAGGAATGTTCTGTTCTTACAAAGCTTCTGTAAGTTTTTAATAGTTTCAAAACCAAAAATAAGGCAAACAAACATCTAAAAATATACAAGTGGAGATTTCCAGGAGGATCTAATTGAGACTACTTTGTAAAATGGAAATGGAGAAAGCTACCTGAGGTTATATCTGTGGGAGGGAGGGAGGTTGGGAGAGAGGTGTAGAGTGCTATTCATGGGGGAATGTTAAGCTATAACAGCAAGGATGTGAACACAAGGGTTTAGTTAAATGTGAATATTTGAATCGGATGTTCAATGGTAATCAACCATAGACACACTCTGCCCTCTACCTCACCCTCTACCAGGGTGTGTGGAAATGCACAGGAGAGTTTTTAGTCATTACAATGAATGGAGAAGCACTGTTAGAATTTAGTGAGGAGGGACTGTAACAGCAAGCATCCTTCTCTGGGAAATGAATCGTGTATCCGAAATGCTATAGTGCTGCCTTCAAAATACACTGGCTGGGTGAATAAGTGAATTAAGTAGAAGAGTTACATAAATATATTCTAAACAATTAGAATGATTTTTCATAGAGCAATAGAAATATAATAGAACATTGTTTTTTATGATGTGCAATCAGGCATTCATAACAGAAATGTAAGTACAATTGATAATTTGATTATTCCATCTCAAAAGTTAGAGTGGTATCTCGGATAGCACTTTCATTGCTACAATAATATTGGACAGTAAATCATAGTTGTTAAAGGCACAGGCTTTATGGCAGATCTTGCCTTTATTACTTACTAGTTTTGTGACCTTGAGCAAATTATTTATTTGTTTTTATTTTCCTGTGAAATAGACTTAATACCTTATAATATTATTGTAAGATAACAAACAGATCTCAGGTACTTAGCACAGTAAGTTCTTATGTATCTAATACATGACAAATGTTATTGTGAATAATGGTAGTACCAGTGGTGGTTGTTACAATGATGGCAGGAAGAGTAAATAGAAGACTTCCTAAGTTTCATCTACTAAGGAGAAGAAGAACTTAACTGTTGTTTCACAGAAATGTCATAGTACTCCTGAATGGGAGAATTGAGTTTTCAGCCCCTACTTCAAGTAGAAAATAGCCTATCCTGTCAGTAAAGGTTAAAATTGTTAAAAAAATCTTTTCCTTACCAATTTTTCAGGAAAAAAAAAAAAGGTGGCCTTTAAAGATAATGTAAATGTAGGAGAGATTGAAGGAAAGATTTTTCAGGTTAGAAAGACAGAATTGGAGGAATCATACATCTTTCTTGCATGATTCAACTATCTTTCCTAGCTATATTCAACTATCTTTCTTAGCTATAACGCTTAAGTGTTGTTTTAAATCCCTAAGTGAATGAGAAATTATAATTGCTATCAGAATCCACATTTTATTCTCTAGAACAGCACTGTTCAATGGAAATATAATGATAACCACATATGTAATATTAAATTTAATAGTAGCTGTATCATAGAAAAAGTAAAAAGGAAAAGTTAATTTTAACAACATATTTTAACTCAAAATGATAAAAATATTATTTCAACATGTAATAAATGGTAGAAATTATTGGGATTTTTTTACATTTTTTTTTTTTTTTTTTAGAGTGAGTCTTCAAAACCTGAAGTGTATTTTATACTTAGAGCACATCTCAATTGGACGAGCCACATTTCAAAAGTACTCAGTCGCCTCATTGGACTAGTGGCTGCCATATTGGGCAGTACAGCTCTGTAGACTATATGTATGCATAGTACCCAACATATTGTTTTATTACTGAATATGGACTCAGTATTTGTCAGTAAAACCTTCTGCTATGTTAAAGTCCCAGGTTGAATAATGTTATTCATATACTATTATGTATCTATATCTGAAATGTTTGAAGCCTAGATACTTAATCCAGTAAATATTCAGACGTCCAGGGAGTCTCAGCAATATTTCTTACACAAGTACTTTCTCTGAGACTTATTCACTGTGGGCAAGGCAAGAATTTATTCCAAAAATTAATTAAAAAAATTTTTTACACCCCAACGCAGATACTTTGAAACAATCACTTCTCATAAAGGAAAGACCAAAATTGAAGAGATTTTGTTGAAGTGTCAGAAATTCCCTGACTGAATAGATATTGAGTGTCCTCTGGAGAGAGGATATTGAAGATTTCTGAGATAATGGTAGAGGGAACTTCAATACCAGTAAGGGGTGATGACTTCTTGAAAAGTTTGATTCTGCAGACTTGCTGCTTATTGGATGACTGTGCCTCTGATAATTATTAATTATTAATTCCTGAATGTTACTAGGATGCAGTATGACATCAATCTATAATTTACTAAAATACTCAACCAAGAAATCATCTCATTTAGTAGCAAATGGAAGGCAGGAGGATCAACCATATATCTAAATACTGAGGTTTGGGTCCAAACAGAGGTGAGGGTAGGAGTGTATTTAATGTGAACAGAGTCAAGTTCTTTATATACATTTGCTTATTTAACCTTTACAATAACTTTTAATGGACAGTATAACCATTAACCACCAGTATTTCCAATGGGAAGTAGGGGAGTTAAGGTAATTGCCCAGGTCATGTAGGTAGTAGGAGGTATATAGCCAGGATTCAAACTCAAATTAGTCTGACCCTAGAGTCAGTGACCTTAACATCTAGACTGCCTGTCTACCTGTCAAAAAAAAAAAAAAAATGAAATTGTTTCTCCCATGAACCCACCGTTTATTCAGTTATTTCTGATGTATACATTCTTTGGGCTGTATCATATTAAAAATTTTTTCCAGTTTAATTTGACTACATATGGATAAAAATTAAATTTATTTTCAAGCTTAGAAGTTTTGAAATTATGTACCTCTACTAAGTTGAACAAAATATCCACTTAAGGGTGCTTAGTGACTGTCGGCCTCAGTAATCTCCCAAGTCTTTTTTGGTGTAACCACTCTGAATTCTATATGCTCTTCCTCTCAGTGTGACTAACACTTTAATTATTTTCCCAACTTTGAAACCAAATAAAATTTAGTACTTCAGTTTCCCTCTGTGACTTCTAACTGATTTCTTCTGTTCTGAACCAGTGGAGAATAACCACAGGCAGTAGAATTTCTCTGTGTCCCAAACTATCCTCACTTATTCTGCTGGCTGCATCAAAGATTGCCTAGCTGGCATTTCACTATGCTGCTAGAAATTTAACAGTAAACAGAGCAATATCCAGTGTACTCCACCCATCAATTTATGCACACGTACCTAAGTCACTCATCCAGAACTCAGGGGGGTAATGAAGTATTTCTCTGCCATCTCAGCAGTAGACCCCCATTTATTTCAGAATAATAAAACTGACAATGCTGCCAAAAGATCATTCTGTTTTGAAGACATTCCTGACTGGTGTCAATCTTGTTACTGTTTTGTTTTTTTTTTTTTCTTTTCCTTTTAAATTATGACCATTCCCAAGTTTTAAAATCTGTGGTCTCTCTAAATGCTATATTTGAAAAAAAAACAAGTGTTTACTGACTGTATAACTCAAGGCAATAGGAACCCACAGTTTTACTTAACAGCAGGTGCCCTATAACATTCCTAATCGGCTTCTTCCTGGTTAGGTTTAACTGGACCAAATAGCAGATTTTTTTTCTTAATTTAGACTAGGCTGACACAAAAATTAACACTTGAAAGAAATAATTTTATTTTGGCATAAAAATAAGTGCTGAGAGTTTGATCTCTGTAGCTGATGAAACGGGTTCAATTAATCAGTAGTCTATCTGAATGTTCTATTTTCATGAAAAATAAATCAATTTTCCACTGGATGAATAATCTCAAATAAGGAATTCTATTCTGCTCTTTAGAAAGGCCCCTACCTCTGTTGTCCACTTAACAGTAGGAATAAAAACAGTAAAACATGATTTTTCCAAACTGCTTCAGTTTCCATCTTCCATTGTTTCCATTTTTAAGGTAGGCTGTAGTAGTCTTGGCATGAAGTGGTGACATGGTTACCTAGAATTACCACCTGTAGACGCCTACCTTGTATTCAAGCACCTAGAAAGAGAAAGGAGAAAGACTGCATGACAAGTAGTTGCTGCCATGAAACATTTTAATGAAAATAAGCAGTAAAATTGAGTTGGTTGTTTGCTTATAAATACAGTAGAGAACTTGTAGAAATAAAATCATGAGCTTAGGGCTATAAATACACAACTCAAGTTCAAGGGATTAGAAAACCTCTATGACTGCCCCATAAGAAACCCTTATTTCTTGTAGCTATATGCTTGTGATTTCTGAAAACTAAGCCAAAGTCTATTCCTGCATATAGCTGGCTTGCAATGCAATTTGAATTCTCCTGCCCATAGGATCCCTTGTATTAGATGTAGGGCATTGATTGGGAAGGACTTAGTTTCTGAAAATTGGAATGGGAACATACAGGCAGATTTTCATGAAGCTGGGGACCTTAATCTCTTAAATTCTACTGAGCCTCATTTCATAGTAAGAATAGCCCTTCCTTCTATCTCAGAATTTAGTCTTCTTTTGCCTGAAGATCTTGTACGTTTTTAAGGGATTGTTTATCCGCCTCAGGAAGATCATAGCTTCTAGATATGTAACGAGACTTAAGTCCCAGTTGGTCCCAGAGAATTAATTACAAAGTATGAACAATTGGTACTATAATCCACACCAATATAATTGCATTATTTTCCGAATTTATGACAAAAAAAAATTTATGGGGAAAAATACGTGGAAATGTGTCCTAAGGGTGTTGGGTTCATTTGGGAAGAATATAATGTTTGGTCAGGCTGAATTTATAGATGTGAGATTCTCAACTGAACCAATTAGCTCAAATAGAAAGGAATGGCTCTAACAGTTTCATGTTGACTGATATGTGGACCCAAATGTGGCCTACACTGGAGAAAATTGAAATGCCAGAACTTTTTGGGTATATTGTAGAGGAAGTTATCCAAAGGTTTTAAGGAGATTGGTATTGATTACATTGGACTACTTCTATCTTGGAAGGAGTGACACTGTTATTTTTTTCACGGGAACAAATACTTACTCAGGATCTGAATTTGCCTTCTTTGCCTGTAATGCTTTTGCCAAAATCCGTGGACTTACAGGATGCCTAACTCATTATCAAATAGCATTTTACAGCAAGTGAAGGGCAGTAATATGATCATGTTCATGGAATCTACTTCTCCTACCATTTTACCCATCATCTTGAAACAGTTTGCCTGACATACAGTGAACTGGCCTAGTGAAGTCTAAGTTATGATGCTACACTGTGGTTATGTTGCCCAGGATAGAACATATGGCTTAAACCAGTGATAAATTTATGGTGATTTTTTTGAACCATAGCCAAGATTCACAGGTCCAGGAAATAAGTGTCCTTCCTTACTCTTAACCTTCTGTGAAAATGTTTGCTTCCCATACCTACAGTTTTGAACTCTGCTGGTCTAGATGTTCTAGTACCAAAGGGAAAATAGTTCCACCAGGGGATAAACCAATAGTTTCATTAAACTTAGAGCTGAGACTTTAAATAGCTGCTTTGTGTCTTAATGTTCATGAATCATCAGGAAAAGGTTAGGGCTGGGTAATTTGTCCTAACTGTCAAAGGGTATTCAGTTGTTACTATACAGGAAGAGTGAGAAAGGACATGTCTATAATTCAGGAAATCCCCTGGGGTACCTCTTAGAATTCCCATGTTTTCTGATTAAAATCAATAGAAAACTACCATAATCTAAGCTTACAGAACTTCTAATGACTCAGATTCTTTAGGAATGAAGGTGTTGGACAACCCACCATGCAAGAAACCATGACTAGCCAAGGGACTATGGAATGGCTTGTGGAAGAACTTTGGCCATGACCAGTTTCAGAATCAGGCACTGCAATAATTGTGAGTATTTCTTCCTTATTGTGATATTATATCTGTGCATAAATGAATCAGTTATTTCTCCCCCTCTGTCATTCCCCTACCATCTAACATAAACTGAATTAATAGTAGTTTATCTTGTAATCTCAGTGTTTAAGTTATAAGATACCTAAGGGTATCATTCATCTAGAAGAACTTTCTTTTGGAAAGAAACTGCCTCTTTTGGGGCTGTGCTTAGCATAGCATATTTTCTGTTGCACAAAGAGTACTTTCAGCATGTTAGGCAAAATCATGGTTTGTTCTCTTTATTTGGAAGTTTAAGGATGCATATTTGCCAGGAAGTGGACTTTAGTGCTTTTATCGATTTTGCTAAGCTAGTACTGCATTTCCCCAGATTTCCTCACTGTGTGGTTCTGTGTTAGCATTGTCATAAGAAGCATTCAGATGCTTTGGGGAAAGCAAAGAGAAATAGCAGCTGTGTTCTTTTACACTCTGAAGACCTTTGTAGGGTGCCACAATAACTCTGGCACGTTGACACTGATTTGATAGCTCATCTTGGTGTAAGGCAGCACCTAGACCTTCAGCTCCTGCCAAATCTCTTCTTTCAGCTTCTCTGAATCCTAGGCCAAATACATGTGTAGCTCTCTGGTGAAGGGGAGTAGCATTTATTTATTTATTTTCCTTCCAGTTTTATTGAGATATAATTGACATACAGCACTGTATAAGTTTAAGGTGTACAGCATGACAAATTTTTGTGATGAGAACTCTCAGGATTTACTCTCTTAACAGCTTTTATATATAACATACAGCAGTGGTAATTATATTCATCATGTTGTACATTATATCCTTAGTATTTATTTATCTTGTAACTGGAAGTTTGTAACTTTTAACTGCCTTCATCCAATTCCGCCTCTCCCTCTTGTAACCACAAATTTAATCTTTTTCTATATGTTTGTTTGTTTTTGAAGTATAATTGACCTATAACACTATGCTAGTTCCTGTTATACAACATAGTGATTTGGTATATCTATACATTTCAAAATGATTGCCCTGATAAGTCTAGTTGCAGTATGTCACCATACAAAGATAGTACATAGTTATTGACTATATTCACCACACTGTACATTTCATACCTGTGACTCATTTATTTTGCATTTGAAAGTTTGTACCTCTTAGTCTCCTTCACCTATTTCTTTCCTGTCCCCATCCTCCTCCCCTCTAGCAACCACCTTTTTGTTCTCTGTACTTATAACTGTTTCTGTTTTAGTTGTTTGTTCATTTGTTTTGTTTTATAGATTCCACATATAAGTGAAATCATGTATTATATGTCTTTCTCTGTCTGACTTATTTCACTTAGCATAATACCCTATAGGTTCGTCCATGTTATTGCAAATGGCAAAATATCATTATTTTTTATGACTAAGTAATATTCCATTTTATATATATACACCACATCTTCTTTATCTATTCATCTGTGGATGGACACTTGGGTTGCTTCCATATCTTGGCTATTGTAAATAATGCTGCAATGAACATATGGATCCCTATATCTTTTGAATTAGTGTTCTTGTTTTCTTTGGGTAAATACCCAGGAGTAGAATTGCTGGATCATCTGGTAGTTCTATTTTCAAGTTTTCAAAGAATATCCATACTGTTTTTCATAGTGGATGCACCAGATTACATTCCCAGCAACAGTACATGAGGGTTTCCTTTTCTCTACATCTTCACCAACACTTATTTGTTGTCTTTTTGATAATAATCATTCTGGCAAGTGTGAGGTGATATCTCATTGTGGTTTCAATTTGCATTTGCCTGATGATCAGTGTGTCAAAGTTGGAGGTAGTGCAAGACAGGTGTGAGTTGTATTTCATCCTTTTGGGTTCCATTTTGCCCTTATTCTTTTCCATATCTAACTTGTCTTTTTTGTTATTTTCTGGCTAAGTTATAGTGACTCACGTTCAACACTATATGTAGAGACATTAACCCACAGAAACTGATCCACAAAGTCCCATAGTTGCTTAAACTCTAACCCTTGTAATAAATCACTTACTCTATATTACTCATCTTGATTTTGCTTTTCTTTGTACCCTGACTGATACACATATTAGTGTAAATGCAGTAGATCTTGTAGCCCTGCACCTTAGGAATTTGAGTTGTGTGAAGTGCTCATTCAACATGCTGAAAGCTGAAAGTAATCAGGGTAACCACAGAGCTAATTTAAAAAGCGTTGCTGCCTCTTATGAAATAGTAAGAGGAAAAACAAAATCAGGATTGGTTTTTCATAATCTATTTAGAAACTATTAATGAAACAAAGAAGAAAAGTTAGAGATAAAAATCAAAGGCTAGACAGCAGAGCTCACTAAATTTTGACTGTATCCTCTGAATGATAGTAAAGCTTCATCCTCATTCTTTTTTTCCCTTCAGCCAGCTACTATGCATCACTGTTGTTTTTGACAGCAGAGGATAAAATGTTTAAATGATAATCCCCATATAAACTGTCTTCTGAGACCAACACTTCCAAGTGCCTCTTTTATTCTTCAAAGAAACACTCATGTAACAGAGACTGTGAATAGCTGGCAGGCCTTGTTTAGACCAACTTACTTTTTTTAAACTCTCACAATGCATACAAAGTGTTGCAACTACACTATTGATATAGATCTCCTGATTTTGTTCAAGCGATACCTCTGTATATTTAGAGACACTGAAATTACCTTCACCTTTTCTAGCTGATATTGATGTGTCAGCTCTCATTTCAGGAGTAAACGTGACACTATGTGGCTTCATCCGTGGATTTTTTGTTTAATCCTTTCTTTATCTCTCTACTTTTCTTCTTCCTTTGTTGGGTCTTTTACTGTAAGCTTCTAATAATGCTAAGTAGGATCTCATTCTTTTCTTTCCATTTCGTTTTAAATTATTTGAAATTTTGTACCCTGATGCACAAAGTTTGTATCATCATTTGAACTCAATTCTTTCTCAGCATGAGCTGAGAAAATTTAAACAAATAGAAGACAAAATAATTTGAGAAAATTGTTATTTTATAAATAATCTTTACACAATTTGTTTCTGCCAGAAATATTCGATTTAAAGATCAGGGATCAGACTATATCAATGCAACCTCAGACCCATTAAGTTTAAAAGTAAGATGGTTTTTGTTTGTGTTATTTTTATAGACAGTCAGTTTTACCTTCTTTTAAAATTAAACATCTTCTTCTCTTTGCAAACTTTTTTTTCTTAAACTGTAACCTTTGTAATATGTTCTAAATGTTTTGTCATTGTTTTAACATCATTTTATCTTTCTTTTTAACTGAAAGCACAGTAATACTCCTGTTTTTGCTGACATCTGGTCAACATCTACAGTGGAAAACAACAATCCTACTGTCCAACCCCCTCCCCCCAATAACATTGGCACCAGGAAATCAGGAAATGCTCCTACTGCTTGATCATACCAAACAACATTTAGAGAGGTGTGACCTATTCCAATTCTGGACTTTGAAGCCCTACTCTACATTCTTGAGAATAACAGATGTGATCATACCAAACAACATTTAGAGAGGTGTGACCTATTTAAATTCTGGGCTTTGAAGCCCTGCTCTACATTCTTGAGAATAACAGATGTGTTATGGTATTTTATGTTCCAAGAAGCGTCACTGCAAAGACTGATCTATAGGTGAGTAATTAATGATCAGTGAAAGGCTGACACATAGCACAAGGTATAATAACTATTATGGTTAAGAATCTGATATGCTGTCAGCAGAGTTTCTTCAATTTACACTTCCATTTCCTTATTACCTTGATGCTTGGATATAGCACAGGTAAAATGAGGGTGAGACCACAAATGAAAGGCTTTTAGAAGAAAAGCAGGAAATCTTATTGATGAGCTCTTTCAATCACATCTTTTGAATTCACACTGAAATTCTTTCCATTCCTCAAAGGTGCTGTACTAAACTAGCCTCATAGCCTATGCACATGCTGTTTCCTTTGCCAGGAATATACTTTCCCTTAAATTGTCTTCCTTTTACTTCCTTTCTCTGACTTAGACTTCAAATTATAGCTTAACTGCATTTTCTCATAGAAACCTTACTTGGCACACCATATTAAATAAAGTCTACCATTAATTACTCTTATAGCTCCCTGTACATTTTTCTTAAAAAAATAAAAATTTATTGTTGTTTGTCATTACTTTGTGTGCTTTTAAAATACTTTACTCAACATTTTCTAAGCCCCTTAAGGCCAGAAATAATGTATTTTGTTCAACATTACCTTCCTAGCATCTAGCACAGTGCCTGGCAAATAGGTGGTTGTTGCAGATACCAAAGGTGGCACCCATTTCCCCCATTTCCTTACTAGCAGAGTCCAGTTTGGTTCAGGTGTGCACTGCACCCACACATGACTGAAGTAATTGCCTTCTTCACTTCAGCTCCTAGGATAATTCTTAGTTGATCTAAGTCAATCATTATGATCCGATTCCCCTTTCAGATGACTGGCTAGGGTTTGACATGTGACACATTCTCCCCACTGAGACTTGAAAATCTATTTGAGGACTTAAAGGAAAAAATCCCTTGCTCTTAAAATTTGATACATGAAAAGAAACAGTACCTCTTCTGCTTCCTTCTTGAGTTCATGAGGGGAGTAAAGCAGAGATGGCAGGACAGAAAGATGGAATGAATCCTGGTACTGGTTAACATTGTTAAAGTCACCAAGTTAGTCCATTTTAAAGCTATATTACTTTAAAAAATCTTATTTGATATAAACAATCTTGAAATCCGTCAAGAGAATTTTTTGTTCTTTGCAGCTAAAAGTTTCCTATTTATATGTACTCAGCACCTATTTCTTGAATGAATGAAAAGTATATATACTTAGTGCCTAATAAACAATACACGTAGTACATGGACCTGTTTCCAAGACTGGGAAACAGGCTTCCTCAGCTTGAATACCTTTCTCATCCTCACTTCACCAACTCCCAGTCTTTCAAGACTCAGAACAGGTCTCCAGGATGTCCTTTCTCTTACATAACTAGGTCAACAGCCCCTGTTTATACTATCACACCAACCTGGACTGCAACCATAGCCTACTGTATTATATTCTTATTATATCTTTCCTTGTGCCTCTTCCCTCACTGAGCCAAAAATCTCCATGAAAGAAGGGGCCACAATGACTAAGACTGAGCCTGGCATTGAATAGATGCTGAATATATAAGAGCTCTTCAGAGGGAAGGAATTGTATACACTGAATAACTAGGGAAAGCTTTGTTGAATAAGTGGGAATTCAGTTGAGACATGGCAGACAGCTAGATCTTTATAATGTTTGGAGGGTGAATGAAATGAGAATTGCTGTAGGAGAGCATAAAATGGCAGAAAACTCATTTTTTTCTTCAGTAAGTTGGTGATTGGAGCATTAGAGTATATATTGGTAGGGATACTATGAGGAAAGATTGGGACAACAAATTACATTGGAGCAGCTGCTGAATGTCACTCAAGAGTTTGGATTTCACTTTGCAGATGTAGGAATGACATGTTGAGAATATTCATATAATAGTACATAAGAAGAGTTGGCAGTGATGGTGAAAGATGGGTAAAGTGACAATTGCAAGAGTCAATGATACAAGAAAAATAAGGCTTTGAAAATAGGTGGTGGTATTGGATATGAAAGAATATGCCTTCGAAATAAATAATACAAAGAATCTATTGCCAGGTCAATGAGTTTTTTGAAACTGAGTTTATCCACAGTTTAAATTATAATAAAGTGAAAAGAGCACAATTCTCTCTTTTAAAAGTCTGTTTTCATATATTTTACTGAAGCAATAAAAGGCATTGACAAGTTTACTGGTGACCATTTTGAGCATCCATAGGATGCAAATCATTTATTTTGTCATCAAATATATTTATTGAATTTCCAAAACTGTATAACTTAACTGTGACATGTGTGGTGGCAGCAATCAGGGCATTTTCACTTAACATTTATACTGATATATAAAGCAGTGGAAAATTGTTGCTCTATATTTTATGTGTATTTATGTTTCAATTTAGAAATGATGTGAACAAGAGGAGATAGATTATTCTAAATCTAAACTTGAAATTCAGGGTTGTAAAGTCTGGAGGAAGAGACCACTTACTTAAATGTACAGATACCAACACAGGGATACAAGGATCACCAAAAATCAAGTAAACATGAAACCACCAAAGAAACTAACAAAGCCCCAATAACTGATCCTAAAGAAATGGACATTTATGAACTGTCTGACAAAGATTTCAGAATAATACTTTTAAAGTTCAGTGAACTATAAGAACACACAGAGAGACAACTAAACAAAATTGGGAAGATACGCAAAAAGAAAATAAGTTCAACAAAAAAGTAGAACTCATCCAAAAATCCAAACAGAATTCCTACAGCTGAAGAATACAATGACTAAATTGAAGAATTTAATAAAGAACTTTAACAACAGGCTCAGCTAAGCAGAAGAATAAATTTATTCAATGGCAGATTATTTGAAATAGAAAACAATGAGCAAATTGGCAATAGTAAGTCCTTGTCTATCATTATTACTTTAAAAGTAAAGATTAAATTATCTAATAAACAACATTAAAAACCTGAATGGATTTTAAAAAATCAAAATTCAATGGTATGCTGCCTACAAGAGACTCACTTTAGCTTTAAGAATGTATATAGGGGCTTCCCTGGTGGCGCAGTGGTTGAGAATCTGCCTGCCAGTGCAGGGGACACGGGTTCAAGCCCTGGTCTGGGAAGATCCCACATGCCGCGGAGCGGCTAGGCCCGTGAGCCACAATTACTGAGCCTGCGCGTCTGGAGCCTGTGCTCCGCAACAAGAGAGGCCACAATAGTGAGAGGCCCGTGCACCGCAATGAAGAGTGGCCCCCACTTGCCACAACTAGAGAAAGCCCTCGCACAGAAACGAAGACCCAACACAGCCATAAATGACTAAAATAAATAAATAAAAATAGTGTTAAAAAAAAAAAATCTGTTCTATTAAAAAAAAAAAAAAAAGAATGTATATAGGCTGAGAGTAAAAGGATGGAAAAAGGTACTTCAAACGGTAACCAAAAGCAGAGAAAGCTATACTTATGCTATAAAAATAGATTTTTTTAAATGGTCACAAGAGACAGAGAGTATTATTATATAATGATAAAAGGAGTCAATTCATCAAGAAGATATAACAATTATAAATATGAACCCAACATCAAAACACCTAAATATATAAAGCAAATATAATAGAACTAAAAGGAGACATACATAACAATACAATAATAGTTGAGGCCTCCAGTTTCAACAATGGATAGATCATACAGACAGAAAATCACTAGAGTCAGTAGATTTGAACAACAGTATAGAACAAATGAACTTAATAGACATATATAAGACATTCCATCCAACAGCAGTAGAATACACATGTTTCTTAAGCACATATGGAACATTTTCTAGGATCATTTGTAAGGCCACAAAATAGATTTCAGCAAATTCAATAGAATGGAAATGATATTAAGTATCTTTTCTGACCACAATGATATGGAACTAGAGCTGTAACAGAAGAAAAGCTGGGCAATTCACACACAGAAAAAGTGGAAATTAAACAGCACGCTGTTTAAAAACCACTGGAACAAAAAGGAAATCAAAGGTAAATTTAAAAAAAAAATCTTGAGATAAAAATAGAAATGCAGCAAACTAAAACTTATGGTATGCAGGAAAAAGATGTGACAAGAAAAGAAAACTAAAGGCCAGTATCCCTGATGAATATGGATGAATTCAAAATTCTTAGTGAAATGTTAGCAACGGAATTCAAGGGCACGTTATATACTATGATCCAGTGGGATTCATCTCTGGGATGCAAGCATGCTTTAACATATACAAATCAATAAATGTGATACATCCCATTATAGAATGAAAGATACAAAACATGATCATCTCAATTAATGCACAAAAAGAATTTTTTTTTTGCCACACGGTGCAGCATGCGGGATCTTAGTTCCCTGACCAGGGATCGAGCCCACACCCCCTGGAGTGGAAGCATGAAGTCTTAACCTCTGGACCACCAGGAAAGTCCCCAGGAAAAGAATTTGATAAAATTCAACAACCTTTCATGATGAAAGCTCTCAACAAATTGGGTATAGAAAAACACACCTCAGCATAATAAAGTCGTATGTGACAATTCAGCATCACAGTCAAAGATGTGTAACATCACATGGCTAACATCATACTCAGTAGTGAAAGTTTGAAAGCTTTTCCTCTAAGATCAGTAACAAAACAAGGGTACTCACTCTCATCAATCCTATTCAACATAGTACTGAAATCTTATCAAGAGCAATAAGGCAAGAAAAAGAAATAAAAGTCATCCAGATTAGAAAAGAAGAAGTAAAATTGTCTCTGTTTGCTAATAACATGATCTTATATGTAGAAAACCCTGAATACCAAAAAAACTCCTAGAACTAATAAATTCAATAAAGTTTCAGGATGCAAAGTCAAGAAAATCACAACAAAAATCAGTTGTGTGTCTATACATTAACAACAAACTGTAAGAAAAAGAAATAAAGGAAACAATGTCATTTAAATCTCATTTAAAATAGTATCAAAACAGTAAAATACTTAGGAATAAATTTAAGCGATTTGAGGTGATGAAAGATCTATATCCTGAAAACTGCAAGATATTGATGAAAGAAATTGAAGACCCATATAAGTGGAACACTATCTAATGTTCATTGATCAGAAGAATTAATCTTATTAAAATGTCAATATTGCTCAAAAGCATCACATCTATGGATTCAATCCAATCTCTATCAAAATTTCAGTGGCATTTTTTATAGAAATGGAAAAAACAATCCTACAGTTTGTATGGAACCATAAAAGACTCTGTCTGAATAGCCAAAGCAATCTTGAGAAAGAACAGAGCTGGTGTATCACACTTCCTAATTTTAAACTATACTACAAAGCTATTGTAATCAAAACACTATGTTACTGGCATTTAAAAAGACACGTAGACTAATGGAACAGAATTGAGATCCCAGCAGTAAACTCATGCATATACAGTCAACAAATATTTGACATGGGAGCCAAGAACACTCAGCAGAGAAAAGACAGTCTCTTCAAAATATCATGTTGAGACAACTGGATATTCACATGCAAGGGAATGAAATTGGACCCCTATCCTACACCACTCACAAAAATTAACTTGAAATTGTTTAAAGACTTAAATGTAAGACCTGAAACCATAAAACTCCTAAAAGAAAACATAGAGGGTAAACTCCTTGATATTGGTCATGGAAATTATTTTTTGTAGATGGCACCAAAAGCATAAGCAGCAAAAGCAAAAATGAACAAATGGGATTGCATCAAACCAAAAAGTTTCTGCACAGCAAAAGAATGTTCAACAAAATGAAAAGACAATCTATGTAATTGGAGAAGATATCTGCAAACCACACATCTGAGAAGAGTTTAATATACAAATGGTATAAGGAACTCACATACAAATGGTATAAGGAACTTATATAACTCAATAGCAAAAAAAATAAAAAATGAATAAATGACCTTAACAGACATTTTTCCAAAGACGATATACAAATGACTTACAGATATCACTTCACATCTGTTAGAATGGCTAGTATCAAAAAGACAAGAGTTAAGTTTGGTGAGGATGTGGAGAAAAGGAACCCTTGTGCACTGTTGTTGGGAATGTAAATTGGTACAGCCACTATGGATAAGAGAATGGAAGTTCCTCAAAAATTAAAGATAGAACTACCATATAACCCAGGATTCCCACTTCTGGGTATACATCCATAAGAAATAAAAGTAGGATATCAAAGAGATACCTGTACTTCAATGTGTATTGCAGCATTATTTATAATAACCAAAATATGGAAACAAGTGTCCATGGCTGAATGAATGGCTGAAGAAATACACACACACACACACACACACACACACACACACACACACAAAATGAAGTATTATTCAGTCATAAAAAAAAGAAATCTTGCCATTTTTCTTGACATGGATGAAACTTGAGGCATCATGCTAAGTGAAGTAAGTCAGACAAAGAATGACAAATAGTGTAAGATCTCATATGTGGAATCTAAAACAAATTCATAGAATCATAGTGTAGAATTATGGTTGCCAAGTGCAAATGAGAGAAGGTCAAAGCATACAAACTTTCAGTTATAAGATACATAAATTCTGGGGATTTAATGTACTGCATGGTGACTATAGTTAACTGTGTTATATTTTATACTTGAAAGTTACTAACAGAGTAGATCTTAAGTGTTCTCACCACACACAGAAAGAAGGCAACTATGTGAATTGATAAATGTGTTATTTAACATATTGTGGTAATCACTTAGTATATATGTGCATCAAATCATCACATTGTACACCTTAAGCTTACACAATATTACATATCAATTATATCTCAGTAAAGTTGGAAAAAATAAAAAAGAAATTCGATATCAACTCTTGTCAGTTTAACGCAGTGTTCTTATCTTGATAGCTTGCTTTCAACACCCACCTAATCAGTGAAACAGATAAGAAATTTTGTGTCTGTGTGTGAATTTTTTCAGGGGAATATATAATACAAATTTTATTTAAAGCACAGTACAGATTACAATATAAAACTTTAAAAATTTGTATTATTATAAATAGTAATTTAAAAGACAGTTCATATTAATGATAATCTTATTCAAATCATACCCCTATACTCCTTGGATGCATGGCCTCCAACCTTTTTACCATTAGGAAACATTTGAAAGTCCTAGGATAAGGACAAAATCCTTGGTTCTGTAGTAACACTGTTATGAACTCATCATAGAATCAGTTTTGTGTGAGTCTCTGAATTTCTCTGACCAAACTCTCATAATTTGTCAATATAGAAGAGTTAATTAGATTATTACTAAAATGTTTCAAATGATATCTGCAGAATAGAGAATCCTCAGAAGTTGAACAATGCAATGAGAACAATAATAGTGAAAAATTAATAAAGCATTACTTGCTTTTTCTGGAATTGTGTTTTTGGAGAACACTTATAATTGATAAGTAAATAACTTAAAATTTCACATTCAACCTAAATGAATATTTTACCACCCTTTTCCATTAAAATTGGGTTCTAGCTAAATTATGTTAAGCTACCTGTTTACTTGTTTGCATTTAGAAGGATTGACATCCTTTTCATGCCTAAGGTTTTGTTGTGCCTTATACTGATAGCAGGGTCAAGTTTGATACTTTGCTTTTATCATACAATGATAGGTCTACAGGCATTTTAATGATCTGTTACTCCTTATGTACCAGCTTTTACTTTGAATCAGTTGTTTGACTTCTTAAAATTCCCACCGTTCATTTTAACTATTGGGAAGGTGAGCCCCTTTGTCAGTTATTCCCTACTATGTCCAATGTAAAACCAGGAAGATCTGAAAAATTCAGTCATTCTCATTGCTTACATCTGGACAAAGTAGATCAAAAAATATCTCAGGATCTTTCACGGTATCATTTCAGTAATAAGGTTTGGCCTAAATATTTTTCAGTTATTCCATTATTGTTTCTATCTCTCATGCACAGCCGTGTGTTATAAGCAATTACAGAGGATCATGTATGAAATTGCATTGTGTTGTGCTATGTTCTGTGTTATATGTAACCCAAGGCAGTTATCTTTACAACATTGAATTAATTAAAAGAATGTGGAATAGTTGGAAGATAATAAGAGCAAGTGACTCAACAATTTGACATTTAACTGTTAGTATTGATTCTCAAGGTTATATCAAATACAAAGTGTTTTCTGTCCTTTTTGTCTTTGTATTTAGAAATGTGAAAGAACAAACAGTAGCGAATGCAGCATATATTTAATTTTAGCTGTGAGCAACTTCCATTGTGAATCAAGAATTCATTCAAAGCACATCTGACTTATGGTTTTGCTTTTAACAGTAGAAATGGCAACATCTAACCTCATCACAGGTGAAGACAAAGTGATTTTATTTTTTAGAGAGCTACATATTTTTAGATTTCAGATAATTCCAACAGGTTGCAAAATGTAAGGAAAAGATGAGCCTTGTAGTTCCTTCAAATAAAGAAAACTTCCACCTAAATCAGAATACCATACTAGGTGTGCTACATATACAGGAAATGAAGCTCAGCTCTGTGATTATTATTTTTTCAATTGTTAATAAACACAGGTGAAAAAAACTTTGTGCTCATTTTTTTTCCTTTGGTAGGGAATAACAGGGCAAAAATGAAGTATATCCTGATGTAGAATTCATAGTGTAGCATATAAAATATGAAATACCTTATTATTTACTTTGCTAATTGTGTCTAAATTTCACATAGAAAATATGATAAGACTCCATCCATTTTATAATTATGCCATGTGAATTTGGAAAGGGATTAGTGTTCCTAAATTTCATCTATTTCCAGAATCCATGAAGCATAGTGCCATTAAGGATAGTTGATTTGTCACTGTGTTGTCAGATAAGACAAAGATGATAGTGAATCTTCAAAGGAAGAAAGCTTCCTGAGATCCACTGATTCCATGGCAGGTAGGGTACATTTCAAAACAGAACACTGAAGAACCTATAGCTCATAAGCTATCTTCAAAACCATACATTTCGGGACTTCCCTGGTGGCGCAGTGGTTAAGAATCCGCCTGCCAGTGCAGGGGATACGGGTTTGAGCCCTGGGCCGGGAAGATCCCACATGCCACGGAGCAACTAAACCCATGCACCACAACTACTGAGCCTGTGCTGTAGAGCCCATGAGCCACAACTACTGAGCCTGTGCTCTAGAGTCCACGAGTGACAACTGCTGAGCCCACGTGCCACAACTACTGAAGCCCACACACCTAGAGCCCATGCTCCTCAACAAGAGAAGCCACCACAATGAGAAGCCCGCAAAGAAGAGTAGCCCCAGCTCGCCACAACTAGACCTGCGCTCAGCAACAAAGACCCAATGCAGCCAAAAATAAATAAATATATAAATTTTAAAAGCCTGTACATTTCCCAAGAATCCTTAATATTGGCATTTAGAGTTTTAGAACTAAACCTCAACTATATATATGCGTGTTTGTGTATATATATAATATATGTATATACATATGTATATATATTTTATTACATATTGATATATATATATGCAATAAAACTACTAAGCAATTGCTGGATTTCTAATTGATGTGTAAATAATCAGGATGTCAGGATGTCAGGAAAGAGCTTTCACTGGGTAGAATCTTACAGCAACGTTACATTCCTTGAAATGTATTGAAGAAGTTCTTTTTTTGGCTACTGGATGAAAATTCAGGCCATTCCATACCTTTTCAAATAATACCTAGTATCATCATCATCATCCCATGATCACTATGAGCTGCCAAACACAGCAGCAGGTTATTTTGTTCACTCTTATATAATACTCAAAACTCTAACCATTTGATTTTTTTAAAGCTAAATCTTTTTCCTTCCATCAGACAGGCTTGCAGTTGGTGGAGGGGGATGTCTCCTTCTCTCTCTACCTCTCACTCAGCTCACCTTTAGTGTTTCTGAACTCTCTGCAATTGAAAGTGAAGAGAGTCAAGAGAGATAATGAGGCACAGCAAAATTCTTACCTGACTGCTACTGCCATGAGCTATAACACTAAGATTTTTAGACCTGGCTAATATTTAAAGCTTCCTTTACTTCAGAGGGGACTTTTTTGGTATATCAGTTAACTTTTTCTGTGAGTAAATTGTCCCAACACTTGATGTCTTAAAACACAGCTCTTTATTATTTTTCATTAGTCCACAGGTCAGCTGTGTACTTCTGCTGACTGGGCCAGGCCTTTCTTCTCTTGGTTGGGTTGGCTCATATGTCAGATCATGGCTAAACTGGGACTGGATGGATTCAGAAGGCCTTACTTATATGTTTGGAGGTAGGTTTACTATCACCTGGGACAGCAGGCTTAGCTGTGTTTAATGTCTCATCTTTAAAGAGGATAATATGCCCTCTTCACATGACAAGGTGCAAAGAACAGGAAAAAGGAAGACTATTCCTGATGCACAAGCACTTTTCAAATTTCTGCCATTTTTGCTTTTATTCTATTGGCAAAAAAAAAAATCATGTGACCAAGCACAGAGTTGGCATGAGAAGGGACAACCCAAGGGTGTGGTTACAGGGACTTGTGAGAAATTGTCAGCCATTATTGCAACAACTTATCACATACGGTCTTTTCAGAGACCAAGTCCCTGGTGATCTGTCAGATTTCTTTCCCTCAATGCAGATCTTGCACTCTCCTCTGTCTTGCTGCTTACTTATTTAGCAGCCCCAAAGAATCTACTGATATCCGTGGCTTCTCTTTGTTGAGGTTTCCAGCCCATGATCCAAGAAAATCTAAAGCCACCTCTCTTACTCATGTGGCCTATACCTGGTCTCTGGGAAATATATCTTTTGTCCAAACCAGGAAATATAAGCTGATCCCAATTCAATGATCTCTCATTTGCTCCCACATTTGGAAGAGCTAGCCATCCCACCTCTCCCCTTTTAACTGCAGGAGTCAAAGTGTCCACTTTATCACCCCAACATCAGGAAACACATATCAAGCTCTCCACACAATTCTGTTGAAGCCGATCTCACTAATCTTGAGATAAGAGTCAGGCATCCATTATCCTTTACACTTGGGAATTACTTGACTCACAGTTCACCAATAGCTATCTCCAAAATATATCTTTCAAATCTCTCTTAATCACCAATGACATGATTCTTCTTTTTTTTTTTTTTAATTAATTAATTAATTAATTTATTTATTTATTTATGGCAGTGTTGGGTCTTCGTTTCTGTGCTAGGACTTTCTCTAGTTGCGGCAAGCGGGGGCCACTCTTCATCGCGGTGCGCGGACCTCTCACTCTTGCGGCCTCTCTTGTTGCGGAGCACAGGCTCCAGACGCGCAGGCTCAGCAATTGTGGCTCACCGGCCTAATCGCTCCGCGGCATGTGGGATCTTCCCAGACCAGGGCTCAAACCCGTGTCCCCTGCATTAGCAGGCAGATTCTCAACCACTGCGCCACCAGGGAAGCCCAATGACATGATTCTTTAAGAGCCTGCATCTAGGTAATGGATTAAGAATTATGTAACCAGATTTTTTTTCTTCGAAATATTCATCTTAGTCTGACACTCCAGTTTAGAGTTTCATAAATATTATACCTATGATCTCTTGGCGCCTCAGTTAAAACTGCTAAATTAACATTTGTGTGTGTGGAAAGTGACAAAATTCATGAAATATGCATTTACCCTCCAAGTAAGAAGAATGATGAAACAAATTATAATAAAAATGTATTTAATTTTGTACATATTGATTTAAACTCATCATTATGAGCTAGGTAGATCATCTTAAAGACCAATCTTTGATTACTGCATTACCTCTTCCACCCAGATCTATACCAATTAAAAATCTGATGGTTGTGCTAATTTTGCTTTTATTTAAGTAAATGGTAGACCTGTTGAAGAATAGAGAGCCAATAACAAAGTCTGAGTCTTGCCATGAGTGAATTTCCTACTGGTTGAAATAGAGTCATTCACAATTTATTTATTAAACATTCTAGGTTATTTTTCAGCAAAGGCTGAAAAGCCAAATGTCACATGAAAACTCCAAAGGAATGAATTAGTTGAGGTCATTTATGTAGAACACAAGATCTGACACACAGTAAAAATGCAACAAATGTTAGCTATTCCTACTATTATGATAACAACATGTTTGCACGGATCCTTAGGTTAGCAATTACTAGAGTTAAGGTTAAATTTCTCATGTGTTCTTTGTTTAACCACCTACCCTCTGAACTCTCCATTCCACCAAACATCCAAACAGCATCTACTACATAGACTCTAACAATTCTTTATTTTGAAATAATTATAAAATTAACCTCTCTTTGGACATATCCTGAATATAGGAGGAAGGTCCAGGATAATAGTAGGCCTAGCTTTTCAGATTGCACAAAGTTGCTGCTAGTCTCTGAGAGATACTTCTTCTAAAATCCTATTAACACCCACACATGTGCTACTGTCTGAAAATCCGTTTCTCTACTATCTCTTCTACTATTCTTAAATGATGAGAATTTAGGCCTTTAACTTGCCTTGCAATAAAGCAACTGTTCTTCCAGAAACAGGGATTGAACAGATTGATTGCCTTACCTAGACCATTTCATTGATCCTAGGGCAGACTTCCCAGCTTTCTTCCTTCCCTTTACCCTTTGGGGAAGCTCTTCCTAGGGAGCTCAGGACTGCAAGGCAGGCCACCATGTGGCTTAACCACAGGACTCTTATGGTCCCTTTGTGTTTGTCTCTGACTTAACACTCAACCAAAAATTGATTTAGTTCTGTCTCCCAATTTCATTTTCTCACAGCAGGCAATGGTACCTAGACCTCTTCAATCATTACAGTCTTCTTTTCTTTCATACCTCTTTCAGGAAGTGCTCTGATATTTTTCTCTTCTTTCTACCCTTTCCTTGTAGAATGTAGTTAACTACTTTGACTTATATTTCTTTTCTAAGAAGTCTATAAACTTAATATTTCTTCCAGTTGACTCACTCTTTTATTTGCTTTTAATAAGGACTTCAGCTGGGGATTTAGCATGCATGCATAGTTTATTTTAATAACATTCACACTAGTTTCTCCCACTAGAATGTGGATAGGGCTTTGTTTTGCTTACCACTTGTATTAGTCTGCTCAGGTTGCTGTAATAAAATACCAGAGACTGTGTGGCTTAAACAACAGTAGTTTATCTTCTCATAGTTCTGGAGGCTGGAAAATACAAACTCCGGGTGCCGGTTGATTCAGTTCCTGGTGAGAGCTCTCTTCCTGGCTTGCAGATAGCTGCCTTCTCCCTGTTTCTCCACAAGGTAAAGAGACAGAGTCTCTGGTGTCTCCTCTTATAAGGACATTAATCTTATTGGATTAGGGTCCTACCCTTATGATTCCATTTAACCTTAATTATTTCCTTACTCCAAATATAGTCACGTTGGGGGTTAAGTTTTCAACATATAAGTTGTGAGAGGACACAATGCAATCCTTAGTACCACCTTAGCCCAGGACCTAAAAGTGGCGGATATATAGTAGTCTCTTTATGAATATTTATTGAATGAAAATATATATGAATGAATGGAATATTTCTCTGCTTAGGTATCTATATACCACAGTATTACAAATGAGTTTTCTATCAAAATGATTAACCTATTAATCATCCTAAGGAGCCATACTGTATATAATACTTCTATTATGAAAAGATGAATTTTATTACTCACTTCATACCAGAGTCCAGATAGCTCATGTTCAACCAAATTGTAACATTTATTGAGTTCCTGTGCTATAAAAGTATGTGGAGTCCAGATCAAGTGGGAGAGTCTATGAAAGCACAGAATAGTATATAAATCATGGTAGAAAGGAAACAAGGACAAAAGGGAAATACAAAAATAAACTCTGATAGTGTCTAGGAGGGACATTATGTAACTTTTAGCATGGGAAGAATTCAGGGAAAGTGTCATAAGGAGATTTGATTGTTTTGGTAGAAGTTGCTCTAAAAGAGAAGGGAATTTGGATAGAGCTAAAAATCAGAGCCAGAGCATGGATACAGGAGAGTCAAATGGTCCAGTTTCAGAGTGGGAAAAATCTGGGCATGCTCCAAATCCTATTCAATATTTTCCTTAGACATACTGTACATATTCTTGTATCTGCATTATAGATGATACCCTTCACTGAGTTGCTATAACCTTAATCCTCCCTAAATTTTATTTCCTAACCCTTATGCCTCACACAAAAGAGACACTCAATAAATTCTTTTTGGTAATTACATACTATAAAGTTAAAAAAGTAGTGAAGTTTTCTGAATTCTGAACTCAAATATTAAAGGTAGATCAGTGATGACTGGGAGTTTGTTGGGGACCGAGGAGTACATGGGGGGAATTAAGTGATCAGAGATGGTAGGCTGGGTTACCACTAGGCCACGGTTCTCTCACTGAGCATCTAGGAGACAGCCATGTGAATATCCCTTTGGCAGTCAGCTCCTAGCATTCACAGGCGTGATATCCCATAGACTAGAAATGAGAAGAGTAAAGAGATGTTTGAGATAAAACTGGTTCAGTACCACTGAGATGATACTGCTGTTAAGGAGCTGGACCTGGATTAAAAGAAGGAAATTGCTAGTTGAGATTTATGTTATACTAAATTACTCCAGTGTGGTTGAGAAAGATGGACTGAAGGAGCAAGAAACAAGGTAGCAGGACCACTTAGAAGGCCACAGCAAGGGCATGGCTCAGAGGTGATGAAGATCTTAATTTAAACAAGGAGAGAGAGAGAGAGAGAGAGAGGGAAAGGAGCTGAGAGGTGAATCCTTATAATGCTGCAAAATATTTATAATGCTGGAAGTTTGCATTCCCATACTGACCCAGAGTTTCAGAATCACTTGCATGTTTTCAGGGAGGTAGAATCAATTCAATGTCTGGATGGCTAAAATGGAACAACATAATTTCATCTGAAAATTTCAATGGTACCTGAAGAAAAGGGGAGGAATAAATTGGGACTTAGTACTAAAAAGAAAAAAAAGCAACTCAATAAGAAAGAGGGGGGGAAGTTTCAACAAAACAAATATAAAAATGACCATTAGCACATTAAAAAAAAAGTATTCAAC